>NC_041232.1:29805779-29836658 GCF_002837175.3 Physeter macrocephalus
CCGGACGCACGGGCTCAGCGGCCATGGCTCACGGGCCCAGCCGCTCCGCGGCATGTGGGATCTTCCCGGACCGGGGCACGAACCCATGTCCCCTGCATCGGCAGGCGGACTCTCAACCACTGCGCCACCAGGGAAGCCCTCGCCTCTCTTCATGGACTTTCCAGCAACTTTTTCTGCTTTCTACAGCTGAAAAAGTTATGGAGAAAATAAAGACGATTAGACAATTCCACAGAGTCACAGGAGGAGTTAAAAGGGTGGGAGACAGGGGATGTGAATACTTATCTAGAGAAAATGAGTGTCCCACTGAGAGCAAGCAGCAGAGGCTTGCACTGTGGCCTTGTTTGTCCATCCACTCCTGTGTCCCTTTAAAGCACCTACTTTGTCTTCAGAGCACTCAGGAGGCTGCCAAACTCTGAAAGGAGGGTCGAATCAGACATCAAGGGAGGTTTCCTGGAAAAGGCTTAAACTACTCGAAGCCATCATTCAAGGAAAATATGAACTCTTTTTCCCTAGAGCTTAAGACGACGCAGTTCTCTGAAATGATTTCATTGTGGTTATTCCTGATGGTAAGTGACTGCTCTAGAAGTTTGCCTACAGCCTCTTCGGGTCCTGAGATCAGACGATTCTAGACTGATAGGAGCAAAGATCTAGAAGATCTGATAACACAGCAAAAATGCTTTCCCAGGCAGCCCTCGTGCATCACTCCCCTGGTGCTTTGATCCGGTGCTGAAGGGTAGGGGTTCTCATAGGGAGGGGCCTCGCCCCAACAGAGCACCGTATGATTGAAGCACACCTCATTTATGTTCAGACCCTCCACACTTTCAAGGGTAGCTGTGGCCTTGGGATGGGCCAGCCTCTTCTTGGAATTGTCCATGACCTGGGTCATCATTCTGTTCCTTCATCGGGTCATGACTATCTTCCACTTTCAACAGAGAAATGAAGTGTATGAAATGTGATCATTGTCTGTAACATGGGAACTAGCATAGGAGAAATCGCCAGGGCTTCCCCTTCATTCCAGCCAATTGGCCTTTTTCTGGTTTTTTTCCTAAGGTCTCTTTTTTTTTTTTTTTTTTGTGGTATGCGGGCCTCCCTCTGTTGTGGCCTCTCCCGTCGCGGAGCACAGGCTCCGGATGCGCAGGCTCAGCGGCCATGGCTCACGGGCCCAGCCGCTCCGCGGCATGTGGGATCCTCCCAGACCGGGGCGCGAACTCGGTTCCCCTGCATCGGCAGGCGGACGCGCAACCACTACGCCACCAGGGAAGCCTCCTAAGGTCTCTTGCTCAGGCTAGAATGCTTTCCCCTGGCTGGTTCTTTAGACAACTGGCTTCTTTTTCCTCGGGCTTGGGCTTAGCTATAGGAGCCTTCAAGTAGGGATCCCTGACTTTGTGATCTAAAGGAGCACTGACATCTGACAGTACCCGGTTCCTTTCCTTTTTAGTACCTCCCTCACTTTGAAATTAATAGACTAATTTTTCATATGTGCATACGCATATACATACATTTGTACATACCTTGCACATATATGTTTGCCAACTTTTTATTGGTCTCCTGCACTAGACTGAAAGCAGAAAATACATGTGTTTGTTTCATATCCAGAGAAAAGCACAGAGTAAGATCCCTCTCTATATTCACTGAATGAGTGAATGAATATTCATAAACCCTCACTGGGGAGCAGGTGAAGCTCCATGGTCTAAACTTGTGCTGTCCAATATGGCAGCCACCAGCCATAGGTGACTCTTGGCACCTGAGATGGGGCTCCTCCAAACTGAAATGCGCTGTTAAGTGTAAAATATCCCCTGGACTTCAAAGACTTAGTAACAAAAGGTGTGTAAAATAGCTCATTAATAATTTTTAGATCAATTACATATATAAGTAACATTTTGGATATATTGGGTTAAATAAAATGAATAGAAAATAAAATAGAATATACTATTAAAACTAGTCACATCTGTTCTTTTTACTTCCTTCAAAGTGGCTACTAGAAAACAAAAAATCATGTGTGTGGCTTGCACTGTATTTCTATTGGCCAGTGCTGGTCTATATTTGTGAAAACAATCATGAAATCAGTGTGTAACCTCTAAATGGTGTTTTAATCAATTAAAAGAGTAACTTCTTCCCACATTGACCAGTGGAGATTCTAGTCCTGGATCTGCCAATAATTTGCTGGGAGATGGGCGCTGAGTGTCCTTCCCAAGGGGCCCAGTTCCCTCATGTGGCGATGCACCAACAGAGCAGTAGATAATTGGGCCATTATTTGCCCATTTTGGATTAAGACAGCAGAGAAATCTCCCTGTGGGATTGGTGTATTTTATAAACAAACCCCTGCTCCCTTTTCCTCACCTTGTCCTTCAAATGCCCCCTGCAAGCTGTGCTGTAATCAAAGTCAGACATAAATGTCAACAAAACCTCTGTTTTCCTGGACTCGATGTAACCAAAATCCATGCAAGTAATAATTTGTTAATCAGACTCAAAGAGGTCAGTTTAACTGAATTTCCAGAGCTGTCTTAGTGGAAGTTGCTGATTTTCCTGCACGTGCTGGCAGACAAAAGGCGCCAGGGATCCTGGCACGTGGCATTTTGCCCCATCTGGCTGTGTGAGCTCCAAGGAGGAGTGCGGTCCAGAGTGGCTCCGGCCTGTCGGAGGTATTACGGATCCATGCCAGCATCCCTGCTGCGTGGATTCAAACTGGGCTAAGTTACTCGGGAAATTCAAGTTGGTGTGTTTTTGTTTTAGACTCAGTGCTTGTTTGGTAAAACCAGAGGGAAATGGGTGAGGGAATTTTATAGTGATTCACATATACTCATAGATTCCTTTGCCAGAATCATGTTTTTAAAATATAGTTTTGATCACGTCCATTGCCTGGCGGAAAAAGAGACTGTGTCATCCTCTCCTCTCCTGTGTGGCCGTCAGCAGAGGCTGCTACCTTGACCCCTGCCCTCCCTACTTTGCCCCTTTGCATGTGTTTCTGGTTTTGCCTGGAGGTCCCTCCTGCTTCCATTGGTGAAATCCTGTTCATCCTCCAGTGCCCAGTTCAAGTATCAGCTCCTCTTCTGAGTCTTCTTGATTCTCCAGACAGGAAGTGAAATGCTGCTAATCTGTGCTCTCATGGGAAAAGCCAAGAATGAACAGGTATTGACTGTTGGTTATGCATCAGGCACTATTTTCACTTTACAGCTATTATCAGATATAATTTGCAAAACAATCCCATGAAGTAGGTAGCGAACGAGGACATCGAGGCACAGAGAGATTAAATACCTTCTCCAGGTTACCCTGCTAGTAAAAGCGTCAGGCTCAGGATTAAAATCCAGAGAGTCTGTGCTCTTAACCACCACTCTCTCTCAGGATATCTTGATAAGTCATGTATCGCCTTTTCCCCCTAGATTATGGGATTTTTGAGGGGCTGGACTGTGCCCACCCCTGCTTTCAGGTGTAATTCCAGGATTCAGGACAACAAACATGAGGCAAGACATCACCAGACTTTATCCAACTCTTTCCCAGCAGAGATCTCTGGTCAACCACAGGCTCTCTCTCCTGCCGACCTTTAACTTAACTGCAGAATCCTTCTCAAAGAAACCACTAGTCATTGATTGGAGTTGGTGCACTAAATGAAGTATATTTGCCATCACTGGCTGGTGTAAGTGAAGCCTTTGGAGGAATCCACTCACATAAGTAAGCACCACAAGGTTTGGAGCAGACCCCGCCATGCTCCGCCCACGTATCCTTGACCTTACAAACTCAGTGTACACTTGCTGGACTTCCAGCTGCAAGCACCTGGATTTCTTTGCCTAAGGGTCTTCTATAACTAAAGGAAGACACTTTGCCACCTCCACACGAAAGTCTAGAAATGCTGGGAATTAACAATAAATGGCTGCAGGGCTGGTGGGAATTGGTGTATAAATATCTCAACTCCCTCAGCCCTCAGAAGTAATTCCTTTTTACTGGGTAATCTGGGAGGCACATTTAACAGCTGTCATGTCCGTGACTGTGGATTTACAATGGTAATTTGCTTGATAATGAAACTTTGTTTGTTTCTTTTCCTTTTCCATCTTACTTCTCTGCTCCTCTGCTGGTGTTTCCTGGAATCACTTCCCAAATGAACTACTTGCAATCTAATGGTGATCTTTGGGTTGGTGTCTTGGGGGACTAAAACTAAGACAATGGCTATTTCAAAAGTCTAAGGAATGAAGTCACTCTCATAGTCTGAATTATGCTCAATGTTTATTGAGAGATTAAGTCCTTCTGATGAGAGCTCATGAGTAGGGCTGGGTGGCATGGGAAGGTGAGAGGAGAATGGGGCTGAAGAAAAGGACAAGGAAAGGAGAAGGAGTTTGTTCAAGAATTTAGTTCTGCCGGAGGCTCAGGAACATGGGAAGTAGTTGGAGCTGTGCAGAGGAGAAATGCATGGAAAGATGGGAAGCCTGCCACTAAAATATTGCCTCCTGGGAAACCATGAAATCTGATTGAAACAGACATCCAAATGGGCTCTTTTTGTACTATGCCCCTTTCTCTTCTTGAGGAATTTGCATATTCCCTAACAGACAGGTATATACTGTCTTGAAAAATGTTAAGTAAACCATTGCACAATGCCTTTAGTTTTGAAAAGTAAGAACCCTATTTTCTCATGTCCTTTGGAAATCAAATTGAATATTCCTTGTGAAAAATTGTTTGAGGATAAGCACTTAAAATACATTGCTACCAGCCATGCTCCTAATGTTTTCTTGTCATTATTTACCTATGTGGAAAGCACATAGATCATCATGATGGCCCTGTAGCTGCCAAGTGAAAGGATATTAAGATTATTTTGATTCATTATGTTGAATGTGCTTTCATCTTTACTGTAAAAGAAATTACTTAGACTCAAATGATTACTCAAAAGTCACTGAATCTTTTGACATAAAAATGGTAAAATCTTTTGAAAATAGATGATATTGTAAGACCAAGAATAAAGTGAGTTCAAAAATCAGTTGCCGTGAGATTTAGTTTGTATAGTGTGATCATCTTGTCTTTTCTGCTGGGGAGAGGAGCCGATACCGTACCAGAAAGAAGGATGGGGAAACCACAGGGGCAGGTGTTCTTTTGCCTTGAAGGATGTGGCAGGGGGCACTGTGTGGAGAGAACAGGCCAGTTGGGAGCGATTCCCATGAGGGAAGTCACCATGGCTGCACGTCCTGGCATGCACCTCAGTGGGAATTTTAAAGCGAAGTATGGAGAAACCAGACCCAAAAGACTTTATCTGGGCAGTGACTGGGGCATCTTAGAACGGGCTCTGGCTCACAGTTACCGAGTGCCCTCCCCTTCAGACCATCCTCACTGGGCCTCAGAACAGTCCCCTGAAAGACAGGTGCTCCAGGTCACCCAGCCAACACATGGTGGAGGAGAAACACAAACCCAGGACCCTTTGCCCACATCTCACCCTTTCTACTCCACTGTAGAAAGATTGAAAGAAGGCTGTAAAAATGCCACTCAAGATGGGCTCAGTGACAACATGCTTGACCTCAAAGTACTGGTGAGGGTGTGCTTTGTGTCCCCAGAGCTGGCCCTGGGTCGTGCAGCTCTCCCAGCACGGAAGACAGCACAGAGGCGAGGGGAGGGGGAAGGATGCCTCCAGGGTGCTGTCTATGGAGGATCTAGGGAGATGGGGGGGGAAAGTGAGGAGGGGGAGCAACTGGGTGCCAGCCTTGGTCCTCTTGTTCTCTGGGCATCTTTTCCCACACAAGTGATGATCCAGTAGTAACATATGCACACTACGTAGAACCCGTCAGGACACCTGAATACATCCACCAGCTCTTTCTCGATGCCACGTCTTTCTTTGTCATGCTTCTCAAACTCTCCACCTGACTGGCTCCTTCTCCATGACCGAGCTCTGGCATCTCCTCCTTCTGGAAGCCTTCCATGAAACCCAGGATGGGCTCTGTGCTCACGTATTAGCCTGGAGTACCATTAAGCTCTGGTGGGTGTTGTGCCTTTCAATATCTATCACTGTTCATAAATAGGCAGGGGCAGTGTCCTTTCTGTGTTTCTTCCCTGATGTTTTATTGCAGAACAAGTGGTCAACAAACGTTTTCTTCAAACTGTGTCCAACGACGTTACATCTTCCTTTATGTGGTTTCCATTTCTTCTTTGCTCGGAGGAGGAAAATCACTCTTCAAAAGGTCCATCGTTTTCTTAAATAACACAGTCAACAGGGGTTGTGATTTCCATGTATATTGATAGAAGGGACCTGCACTCGGTCTCCCAGACTGGCAGGTCGCCTCCAAGACTGGCCCCCAAAAGTGGCTGTGACTTTCCACACATGTGGCTTCAGTCTGGAACTTCCCAGTTACACAGAACAGATAACTGAGCCCTAGAGGTGAAGCACAGGCATCGTATTTTTAAAACCTTCTCAGGTCATGAGATGGGCAGCCGAGATTTAGTGGCCCTACTTAGATCTAGTCCCTTTGGGGTGTCCAATACTGTCTGTCAGACTGTGGAGTGAGATTGTTTTTCTTCACTGAAGGATGGAGACCATTTCAGAAGGGAACTGCAATGTCCTTAAAGTTCCACATGCCCTGGTGGTGAATATTCTGCCTCAACTCGCGCCAGATGTAATACGACATCTGCTTTGGCCTTGCTGAGGCTGTGTGGTAATGTGCCCCACTCCAATGCTGGTGGACAGACCCGCCCCAGGCCTCTTTAATGGGAAGGGTGGTATGGGGACTGTGTCTCTGTCCCTCTGCAATGTAGGAGGCGGGGGACCCCACAGTGTCACCCAGCTCCCCGTGGAGACACTGACTTACAGACTGTCCTCCTCAATTTTGTCCTCTGCTTTTCTCAGTGAGGGTTACTGGACAGATTGTAGCTAAAATAGCTGAATTTAGTCACTGTCTCTGACAAAGAATCTTAAGCTGGAATGAGTTTTTAGGCTCTGCCGGGCTCACTGTCAGCTCGCAGGACTGTATTTCTCTGCTAAGCGGTCCTGATCGCACGTCTTATTGCACGTACAGAGCAAGCAACTCCACAATCATCCCTGTAACTTCTAAAATGAATGCAATCTGCACAATGGAAGAGCTTGTCAGATGTTTGAAATGAATTCTGTAAGCTGCCGGTTCCCTTTCGTATGCTCTCATGTGGCTGCCCCAGAATGGTCAGATACGGCTACAATGACCAGTCTCTGCTTCTCTGGGGGCTTTCAAAGGGAGCACGGGCTTTCAAATCACACAGACCTGGAGTCAGGCTGGGTCTTGCACTTGCCGCAGGCAAAAGGAAAGTGTCCTTTAGCCCTTTAAAAAAGTCTGTAAAAAAAAATGTAGTCTTACTAGTTCCCTTGGGTTTGCCCTTTCTGGAGTGCCTGTCTTAGGACCAGGGGTCCTGTTCCCTACCTTTGGAGTATAGTAGAATAGTTTCACTGACCTCAAAATGCTGCATGTTCTGTCTACTCCTCCTTCCCCTTGAAACTCAGCCGATCACTGATCTTTTTTGCTGTCTCCATAGTTTTGCCTTTTCCAGAGTGTCACATAGTTGGACTCATACGATATGGAGCCTTTTCTTACTAGCTTCACTTAGCAATATGAATTTAAGCTCTCCATTTCTTTTCATAGCTTAATATCTCATTTCTTTTTATCACTGAATAATTTGTCTATTCACCTATGGCAGGTCATCTTGGTTTCTCCCAATTTTGGGAGATTAATAAAGCCGCTATAAACATCTGTGTGCAGGTTCACGTGTGACATGATTTTTCAACTTAATTGGATAAACACCTACAAGCACCATTGCTGGATCATGTGTTAAGAAAATGTTTAGCTTTGTAAGAAACTACCAAGCTGTCTTCCAAAGTGGCTGCACCATTTTGCATTCCCACCAGCAATGAATGAGAGTTCCTGCTAATCCACATTCTCCTCAGCATTTGGTGTTGTCAGTGTCCTGGATTTTTGCCATTCTAATAGTTCTGTAGTGGTGTCTCATTGTTGTTTTAACTTGCATTTCCCCGATAACATGTGCTGTGGAGCATCTTTTCCTATGCTTACTTGCCATCTGTATGTCTTCTTTGGTGAGGCAGCCAGAGGTCTTTGCCCATTTTCTAGTTTAGTTGTTCGCCTTCCTTTTGTTAAGTTTTGCCTATTTTGGATACATACAGTTTGTCTTCTTGTTCTTTTAACAGTGTCTTTCACAGGGCAGTTTTTATTTTATTTTTTTATTTTTTATTATTTTTGAATTTTATTTTATTTATTTTTTATACAGCAGGTTCTTATTAGTTATCAATTTTATATATATTAGTGTATATATGTCAATCCCAATCTCCCAATTCATCACACCACCACCCCCCGACCCCCACCGCTTTCCCCGCCTTGGTGTCCCTACGTTTGTTCCCTACATCTGTGTCTCTATTTCTCACAGGGCAGTTTTAAATATTAATGAAGTCCAGGGTATTAATCCTTTCTTTCAGAAATTGTGCTTTTGGTATTGTGCCTTAAAAAGTTATCACCAGGGCTTCCCTGGTGGCGCAGTGGTTGGGAGTCCGCCTGCCGATGCAGGGGACGCGGGTTCGTGCCCCTGTCCCGGGGGGATCCCACGTGCCGCGGAGCGGCTGGGCCCGTGGGCCATGGTCGCTGAGCCTGCGCGTCCGGAGCCTGTGCTCCGCGATGGGAGAGGCCACGGCGGTGAGAGGCCCGCGTACCGCAAAAAAAAAAAAAAGTTATCACCAAACCCAAGATCACCTAAATTTTCTCCTATGTTATCCTATACAAGTTTTACAGTTTTGTGTTTTATATTTAGGTCCATGAACCACTTTGAGTTAATTTTCGAGAAAGGTGTAAGGTCTGTGTCTAGTTTCCCCCCAACATTTTTTTTTTTTTTTTTTTTTTAGTATGTGGATGTCCAGTTGTTCCAGCACCATTTGTTGAAAGGACTGTTCTTTCTCCATTGAATTGCTTTTGCTCTTTTGTCAAACATCAGCTGACTGTATTTGTGTGGGTCTATTTCTGGGCTATGTTGAAACTTCTTCTCCTGTCCTGCAGGGAAATGACAGTTTGGCAAGATTCCATATCTTTTTACCAATTTTTGTTTTTTTCAATGATCTCTTCTCGGTAGATATTTAATTCTGTTTTTGTTTGTTTTA
Organism: Physeter macrocephalus; assembly: GCF_002837175.3. Classification (NCBI taxonomy): domain Eukaryota; kingdom Metazoa; phylum Chordata; class Mammalia; order Artiodactyla; family Physeteridae; genus Physeter; species Physeter macrocephalus. Next base: position 29,814,874 of record NC_041232.1, read on the forward strand.
AAGTCCCTCTCTTCCAACTGCCCCCCTGCCTCCCCACTGAGTTTAAGGCCTTGGGAAAGAACGTAGTTTATTTTATACTTGTTTCCTCATCTACGGAATGAGAATGATTGTTCAGGCCTCACGGGGTTACCTTGGGGGTTAAATGACAAGATATATCTAAAGTTCCTGCAAAATTGATGCTGGATAAACAGTAGTAATTTAAATTCACATCATGATAGAGAATGAGTCAGCCTACATTCTACTCACACTGACGTTTCATATTTAACTTGGGGATAAAATGGCATGTATCAAATCACATCACAATACTCAAATTGTATTAGATTCTCAGCAGATGTTTATTAAATTTAAATCGAATTGTGGCCAAACATTTTATCCAGGTATTTCCTGTCCCATCAGAATGCTGAGGAACTCCCTGCAGCAAACTTGCTTAGTGTAGTTAGTGACGGTGAATGCCTGGGTTAGGCCTATGCACGCATTAGAGAGAGCCGGGTGCAGGTTTTCATACTATTCCTGACATCTCATGTCCCATCACTATGGAGAGCTGAAGTCACACGTCAGTGCCAGGACTGCTTCACCCATTCTGACTCCATATTAGATTTGTTTCTTTTAACCTTTGTGCCCTGCTGCCTGTGCTTAGTCTTGCTGGCTCAGCACCTTTTGTAAAAGAATGTTGCCTATAGCCTGAAATATACAGGATAGCCCATTCTCAAGGCTCTGACCTTTAAGTGTATAACACTTTTCCATTCATGTAAAGATAAAAAGTTGCAGAACAGAGAATTACATTTGCCTTGCCAGAGGTTTACAGGAACATCGTGACCTGACCTACAGTGGACAGCTGCAAGAACAAAGGATTCTGACACCAAGAAGTCTGCAACAACCAGCCATGCCCCTCCCTCACCTGGCCTTTAAAAATGCTTTGCTGAAACCCTTTGGGGAGTTCGGGGGTTTGGGGACATGAACCACCCGTTCTCCTTGCATGGCCCTGCAATAAACCTTTCTCTGTTCCAAACTCCAACGTTTCGGTACTGCTTGGCCTCACTGCGTGTTGGGCACAAGAACGCACATTCGGTAGCATTCCTCGTGGTGAGACTTCACATGTCAGCACTCTGCTAATCTCTGATTCTCCGTATTCTTGGTTTCTCGTTCCAGCTCCTAGGAAGTGTTTTTAGGCACCCTATTAGAGAACTCTCTTCGTCTTTCTCCTTATCTCCATTGCAGAGCACAGCTTCTTATTGTGCAGGGAACTGGCATCCATCCTGGGCGCTTACAGGGAACTCGGGGAAACCTTATAAAGTGATGGTCAAGAACAGAGGCTCTGCGGTCTGACAGCCTCCATCCCCACCCCAGCTCTGCCTCAGTGGCTGTGTGACCTTGAGCGAGAGAGCTGACCTCTTCAGGTCTCTGTGTCTTCCTCTGCAAATGGAAGATTCTAGTCACAGCGCCTTTCCCATGGGGTCGTTGAGGATTAGAGGGGTTTCCTGCGAGCAGAGTGCTTAGTGCAGCTCCTGAGAGCTCAGTAACCATTACTGCCCTTAGGAGAAAGTAAGGACAGGGCCGGTAAGGGACACTGTGACCCTTTCAGACCGCGGCGCCCCCAAACTCCCACCAGCCACACAAACGCCAGCAGTATTTGTACATACCGGACAGATGGAAGAGTTTTACGAACTTGTAACATTTTGAGCTAAAAGATTTCAGTGTCCAGTGCTTCCATCTTGAAGGAGAGTGGAGGCCGAGATGCTAATGGCCAGTAAGATCACACAGTGGCTGGGTCAAAGCTGGGGCTCAGCCGGCACCCACGTTAAAGCACAGCTGCACCACGTCCCACCCCCGGACAGCTGAGTCCACACCCAGCCGGCAGCAGCCTCATCATTACTCAAGCCCCGTGAAGTCCGAGGCACGATGATTCCTGTTTTCCCTGCGATCCTAAGTGCTTCGTACTGGCCCCAATCGTACTTGTATCGTTTACTCTCTTCTGGTGTCGGTTTCACCACTAGAATCTTCTTCAAGACAGGACGATTCCTCAATCCTTTGTGTCAGCAGCCCAGTGCAGGCATAAGAAAAAAAAGTTAATGCATGGTTGCGAAACAAATGGCACTATACCCACAATCTGCTTAAAATCTGACCGGTGCGGTGGAAGTAAGACAGGAATCCGTGACCCAACAAGTAACTCAAAGAACCAATGGCCCAGGGCCGTCAGGAGGTGTCGGCTGAATGCTGAGCTCCTTGGAGGCCTTAGCCATCCATGGGTGGTCGCTCTCCTCCTCTCCTTGTCTCTTTGTCGTTCCTGTGTTGGCACTGAGCCCTCGGGAACTGCTGTCCTTGTCACCTCTGGATGTGGCGGAAACAAGCACGTCTGGTTAAGCCCTCAGCTGTCAGGTGGCCGAGCAGCTGCTGCATAGGAGGCCGGCCAGGAAGCGCCTGGGCCTCACAGGAATGCTATGTATTTAAGTGGCCCTCTCCCTGCCAGTCCTTCTCATTGTCCACAGAAGAATATGACGGTGCTTGTTGCTGATTCTCTTGGTGATCATTTTGGGGGGTTCGGGACATCTCAGTTACCCAACCAGGTGAGGGAGCGGGGCGGGGGGGGGCTTCTGGTAGTGCCATTCCTGGGCTAGTGGAAGGAATCCCAAGGCCATCCCTGCCATCCCAGCGGGGCTCTTTCTTCTCACCCGTACAACTGTTCTGCTTAATGTTTCCATCTTATATTTACTTCCCTTTCCCAACCCCATCCCCTCAGTCTTTTGATCAGAGGAAACCACTGCAACATCATCAAAATATTTTTAAAGGCCTCATGAAAGAACAACTTTGGTTTGTCCTTGGTGACTTTGAGGTAACAGAATCTTGAGAGAAACCAATAGTATGTCTCAGTAGATAGGAAGAGAAAACAGTCCTGGAGGAAAAACACTGATTAGAAACCAAGCAGTTGCAGTAATTCTGGAAAACAATGGGGGTATTGTTAACATAAGGAGCAGTTAAAATGTAAATGTCAGGTTGCCTACTAATATCCCCTTGCCTAGCCTGGTTAAATAAACAAAATTGAAAAGTTGAGATGATTTTCCCCTTTGAGATCAGAGCTTGAAAGGTAGCCAAAAGAAAAGTCCAGAATTCATGGAGAAATGTATAGAGTATCTCCATTTATCAACCAAATCTGCTGTCCAAAACAGAGATTGGGCCATATCTACAGTAACTTCAGACGCTGTTTTCTTTTCTCTGTAGTATGTAGACAAAAAGCTTTTTATGGTGCCAGTTTTGGAGCTCTGGCCTTCCCAAGCTTCCACACCAGGCAGGTGGTGTGGATCAATTTTTTTTTTTTTTTAACATCTTTATTGGAGTATAACTGTTTTACAATAGTGTGTTAGTTTCTCCTTTACAACAAAGTGAATCAGTTATACATATACATATGTTCCCATATCTCCTCCCTCTTGCGTCTCCCTCCCTCCCACCCTCCCTATCCCACACCTCTCATGGTCACAAAGCACAGAGGTGATCTCCCTGTGCTATGTGGCAGCTTCCCACTAGCTATCTAATTTACATTTGGTAGTGCATATATGTCCCTGCCACTCTCTTACTTCGTCACAGCTTACCCTTCCCCCTCCCCATGTCCTCAAGTCCATGCTCTAGTAGGTCTGTGTTTTATTCCCGTCCTACCACTAATCTCTTCATGACATTTTTTTTTCTTAGATTGTGTGGATCAATTTGAGAACGTTCATATGCTGTATATTCAGGCATGGAGGAAGTTACCAAGCTTTTTTTTTTTTTTTCCCATACTGTAGCAAATTTCAAATGATCCTGTGGTTCAATCTTTAGATGTATTCGTACTTTCAAATTCTTGTTTCTTTTGTATTCTCTAAAGAACCTAATAGGCTCAGATTAAGTACTCACTACACATCAGCTGTCTTTCTCTGCCCCTGGATGCCTTTGGACATGGTTATAGTTATTGGAAGAAGGCTGAGGCTTATTCAGAGGTTGCTCACTGCGGTGAGGAAGAGTTGGTGCAATCTCTTGGCATCTTCAGGGACTGAGCCTCATCTATTGTTTAGACCCTGATGCCTAACACAATGCCTTGTCCTGAGGAGGCACTCACTGACGGCAAAGATGCAGAGACTTCTCTTCCCTGCTCATATGGGATGGAAGAATGGGCTACACTCCTGAGTAATTAATAAGACGTAAATCCTCAGACCTAGGTGTTCACCTGCCTATGGGAGTAACTTTGGGTAACTCATTCAACGCTTTCTGAGCTGGAGTTTCCCAATCCGTACATTGAGAACGCCAAAACGCAACTTACAGGGTTATTATGAGAGGTAAAGGAAGGCAAGGTTTACAGAGCTGCTGGTACACAGTAAGTGCTCAATAAATAGACTTTCTCTTCCCTTGCATTCTATCTGGTGATTCCTTTCCATCCTCAGTTTCACTTGGGTTTTGGTGATTGTCACTTTTCCTGTTAGAGCTTTAAAACGCCAGCTGTCCCAGTGACTACGGCTCCTCTGCAGTACACAGATTGAGGAGGCTTCGGACGGCTCAGAGGAAAGTTCTTGAAGCCAAGAGACGCAGTTACTCAGATTTTAGTATGCCATGTGTACAAAGCATTGTACATTTTTATGTTAACTTGTCATTCAGAAACGCTTATTTTAATAGGAAGACAAGATTCTGGCCAACTCAAACTACCATGTTATGATTTCTACGTGCCAAATCTATTTTCTAACTACAGTTCTGATATTTTAAAAATAAATCTTGCTCTCAGAAAATTTGTACTTTGGAGATTTCAGAGAACTAGAAAATGCAGATGAAGTGTGGGTGAGGACTGCAAACCCAGGGGCATGGCTTCGCCCCCTCTGTGATGCTGGATGTCCCCTGAGGTGTCCACCAGGTGACCACCATGCTGTTGCTCTCAGGGGTATTAGCCCATTCCAAGGAAGTTTCTTTAATTCCCAACCTTTAGCTGGAAGATATGACAAGCAGCTTCTGCAGACTCCTCATCATATTTTATAAATTATGTTGTTATTCAGTTATTCAAAATTCCTTAGAAACCTCAACCGATATAATAGTAACCATCTAACAGAAAATTTGATGGGTTGAAAATAACTAATGAATTTTTCGTTTGCCTTAAGGGAGTGTTGGGCTGAACTGCAGGCACGTGAGGTATTTGTGCAGGCTTCTAGAGTTTTCCTTTTCGGTGCTTCTCCGAGGAAATGTTTGTGTGGAAAAGAAAGCTACCAATATGCCATGCCTAGTAGCCATCGCTAAGGATGGACAGGAAACTAGCCTGTCCCCTCAATGTGTTCTGAAGGGACATGTCATTATTGACATATTTGTATGACATATTTGTATGATCCTATTTTATTTATCATATATGCTTGATGTTTAAAAGTATATAGTGCCTTTTGTTTGACTCCTTCTTTAAAGGACTATCGTTACTCTTACATATTATCTGGTGGCTATCAGCTCTCTAAAAAATACAAATCCTCAAAAACTCTTTCTTAAGTGACATTGACAAACCGACACTTGGAGTTTCAGGATTGTCCCAGAATTCTGGCTGAAGTGTATTGCACAGCTGGAGCTGTAAAACTATTTACTTTCAACTGCTATACAGTATATGTTAATAGTTCTATTTTTCTGGCATTTCAGATGCTGATAAAAAAGATGTAGGTCTCACAAGTGCTTGTTGAGTTTTACGTGTTGCGCAAACTGGGCTGTGTTACCATTTTCACTGTGAATGCCGAAACATTCACGAGGTAAGTCCAATAAGGTATGTTTTACGAGGGACTCACACATGTCTCAGTCTTGGGAGCTTATCGGCGCACATCAGAAAATATTCCCTAGCGGGTACTAATGGCCATCTAATGGTGCCTACGGTCCATGAGGTGGTAATGTTCATGGTGCGGTATTAGAATCATGTTCAGTGAACAGCCAGATGCATAAAGTCTAATTAGCTGGAGAACAAACTTTCCAAGCTCTAAACAACTTAATTATTTGCTGGCTATCAGTGCTTTGCAAGCAATACCCCTTCCAGGGAGAACGTGAAGGTAATGATGATGACAATAAAAATAGCCCTTGAGAATTTCTGGAACATTAAACGTCCCATCCTGAGCAATGGCTCCCTGCCCCTTGCTCCCAGAGCCCCACTCCTGCCCTCAGCTGTGTCCTGCGGAGGTGCACCCAGTCCGGCCGCTGTTCACTCCCTCCCTGCCCCCTGCCCCAATCACTCCACAGAAGATTATGGAGAGTTTTCCCTGTGCTGACTCCCTGGTCCCTGACCCCATGGAGTTGATAGTGCAGTGCTGGTCCCCTTAGGTCATCCCACCTGATAGCTGCGTCCACGACCAGGTCTGAAGGATGCCGCAGGTCTGTGGTGGTCAAGCGGAGAACGGGTGGTCTTGCATTGCCGTTTTGAGTCTGAAACCCCTTTTACTGCACGGTTGTGTCCCCTCCCAGCTTCCCAGCCGGCAGACCAGGCCAGAGCCAAGAGAGGTTGGCATGGCCTCCCGTCCCAGGGATCCCGGCTGCCTCCCCTTTTCCAGCTCAGGCCCAGCTTCCTCTACTCTAACCCTGAGCTGCCCTGGACTCAGGGCCCTGTCCAAGATGGGTCGGCTCACTGTGGACCTTTGCTGCCTCACTTACAGCAGCTTAGTGGCTTGCTTCTTTCATACAGTTCTCAGTACAACGGTTTGCAGCTCTCGGAGGAAATACTCTGCAGTGTACTGAAAGGCCAATGACATGTAACTGGGTTCTCCCAGCCTGTAGGCATTTTATACCAGTTAGAACAAGGCAAAAGGCTCCCCTCCAAGTGGACAAATTAGAAACATGTGTCCCATTTGGGACAAATGCCACCTCCTGGAAACACAGCCAGGCTAGCATGCCGGGCTGGGCTTCACCCACACTTCCCCAGCGAAGCACCTGCACCCCACGGTGGCAGTGCTGGCTTCTCTTGCTGGACAGACTGGGCTCTCTCAGCCTCAGCAGGCCCCTCTTCATCAGGCCCGCACTCACCCCACAAGGCCACTCCCATTCCGTCTCAACTCCCACATCACACGTCACCCTTCCGGGGGGCTCTGCCTGACCTGCCGTCCTGGCTCTAGCAAGCTCCCAGCAGCGACCCGTGCTTTCCGCTGCCGCAGCCCTCCGCACGTTCTCCTGCAGCGGTGGTCTGTTTGCAGGTTTGTCTCAACTTGCAGCAGTGACCTTGTGAAAACCAGGACCTTATTTTATTTAATTTTTTTGCGTGTGTGTGTGGTACGCGGGCCTCTCACTGTTGTGGCCTCTCCCGTTGCGGAGCACAGGCTCCGGACGCGCAGGCTCAGCGGCCATGGCTCACGGGCCCAGCCTCTCCGCGGCATGTGGGATCTTCCCGGACCGGGGCACGAACCCGTGTCCCCTGCATCGGCAGGTGTGGTACGCGGGCCTCTCACTGTTGTGGCCTCTCCCGTTGCGGAGCACAGGCTCCGGACGCGCAGGCCCAGCGGCCATGGCTCACGGGCCCAGCCTCTCCGCGGCACGTGGGATCCTCCCAGACCGGGGCGCGAACCCGGTTCCCCTGCATCGGCAGGCGGACGCGCAACCACTGCACCACCAGGGAAGCCCCTTATTTTATTTAATTTTGATCCTGTTTCCTGGCTGTGCCTCACCCTCAGCTGATGAGCTTTGCTTCTGATCTGAAAAAGTGGAAGGAATTAGAGCAGAACTTCTGCGTGCTTCTAGGACCAAATCCATCACCCACCTGCATCTGTACCGGGCCCTCCGCCTTCTCTCCTGATAGACGACAGGATGGCCCGCGTGCTTACCTGGGGCCCTGCCCTCTCAACTACTCCAGGGTAATCATTCCCCTAACTGCCCCCATCTCATGAATCATCGTTTTTTCTCGATACTGCAGTATCCTCAACAGACTAAGAGTGTGCTGTAACGCCTCACTCATCTTATTAAAAAAATCTCTCTCCAACTACTGCCTAATTTCTCAGTTCCATTTTAGAGCAAAGTTGCTTTAAAGAGTTGTCACTGAAGTGAGAGAGTGGCATGGACATAGATACACTACCAAATGTAAAATAGCTAGCTAGTGGGAAGCAGCCGCATGGCACAGGGAGATCAGCTCGGTGCTTTGTGACCACCTAGAGGGGGGGGATAGGGAGGGTGGGAGGGAGACGCAAGAGGGAGGGGATACGGGGATATATGTATATGTATAGCTGATTCACTTTGTTATACAGCAGAAACTAACACACCATTGTAAAGCAATAATACTCCAATAAAGATGTTTTAAAAAAAAAGGTGTCAGTATTCTGCCTATACGTCTACCCTTTCCAACCCTTCTTGAACCAACTCTAACCAGGACCCACCCCTCCACTGACACTGCTCTTACTGGGGCCGCTGGTGGCCTCCACAGTGCCAAGTCCAATGGTCCATTCTCAATCTTCATTTATTGATCTTCCAGCAGGATTGGTTGTTTGGAGGTGATGAACCTCCTTCTTGAAACACTTTGTTCACTAGACTTCCAGACATTCTCTCATCTCCTGTCCTCCCTGGCTGGACACTACTTCTCAGACACCTGCTGGACCCTCCCAACTTCCAAACACTGGAGCCTAGGGCTCAGTCTGCAGTGTTCTCCTCTGTCTACACTCATGTCCTCGATGACCTTGTGCAGCCTCAGGAATTTAAATCTAAACTATAAGCAGGTGATTCTCTAATTTTTCTCTCAAGCACAGAGCTCGCCTCTGAATTCTGGAGTTATAAACCCAAAGGCTTACTCAGTACCTTCACTGGGACTTCTAACAGGCATCTCTAACTTAACATGTTCAAAATTAAACTTGTCTCTGTGTGTGTGTGTGTGTGTGTATGTGTGTGTGTGTGTGTGTGTGTTTTAACCCCAAACCAGTTCTTCCTGAATTCTCTCATCTCCATAACTGGTACCTCTCTCTGTGTTTCCAGGGTTTGGTCCCAAAACACCATGGGCTCCTCTCCCACCTCACCTTGGATTCATCAACCATCCTGTTGGCTCTTTCTTCAAAGTACATCCAGAATCTGGAGATTTCTCATCAATTTCACCACTACCTCTCAGGAGCCTCTGTTCTATTTCACTGAGACCCTTTTTACTCAGAGTGGGGTGTGTGAACCAGCAGCACCAATTCACCTGGGTGCTTGTTAGAAATGCAAGGTGCCAGCCTCACCTCAGACGAAATGAACTGGAACTGCATTTTATCTGATGCCTAAGGAGTCCGTCTGCACATTAAAGTTAGAGATGCTCTGATCTAGACTACTGCAAACAGTCTAATTGTCTCTTTTCTTCTATCCTTGCCCCTCTTAATTCTATGTTTCATCCAGCAGTCAGAACAATCTTTTAAAAATATGTCAGGGGATGTCACTCGTTTGCCCCAAGCCCTGCAGGGGCTTTCCCTGTCACTCAGGGATAGAAGCAATGTCCTCACTATGGTCCAGAAGCTTACTTTGATCTGAGCTCCCCTCCCCCGATTCTCTTCTGACCTCATCTCCTTCCACTCTCTCTGATCACTCCAGCTACAGTGGCCTGCATGCTGTTCCACTGACAACAACTGAACCTCAGGATCTCTGCATCTGCTGCCTGGACCCCCTTCCCCAGATCTGGGCAACTTGTTCCTTTATTCAGATCTCTGCCACCTAATAGAAGAGGCCATCTATGTTCAGTAAAATAACATCCCTCCATCATCCTTTCTCCCTTTCCCTGCCTTATTTTCTTGCTTATTTCTTCACGTCATATACTTACTTGTTTATTGTCTGTCTCTCCACAGGAGGATGTAAGTCCCAGGAGGCCAGGGACTTTCGCTGTGGTATCACCTGCTGTGGGAGTCGTGTGTGGCCCAGTGTGGATGCTCCTTAAACAGTCACTGGATGAATGGATGGATCTCCAGTTTTTTGTCAGATATTGGGTTCACCTTCTAAGACTAATGACATTTGGTGAGAGCCTGGGGTTTCTTAGGTAAAGTGCCTGAGAAGGCCAGGGCTTAGGGAAGCCTTAAAAAGGAAGGATTTCCTTGGCACTTCCGGTTCATCAGTTGATACACTGACCGCATGCCCTCCCTCAATGGTTTGAGGGCTGGAGTCAGAGAACGGAGACTGAGGCTGCTTGGGGCTGGGACATTCACGCCACATGACATTGGCCTGACTGGCTGGAGGCTTTGCTCCTGGAAATGTGTTGAAAACCCAGCCCAGGTCCAGTCCCGGATTTCTCAAGCGCTGACCTCACCACTTGGCTGACTTTCCTTTCATTTTAAGATCACCTATAGGTTTGCATGCAGAGCCTCCAGCTGAGCTGTTGTGATCAATGGTGAAGATGAAAGTCTGAGCCAGCCTGCACCGGAAGGGAGGTGACAGCAGAAGGGAAGGCTGGCTATAGCACTGGGCTGCACGAGATCGCCAGTAACCGGAGGAGACAGCTGGACAGTAAATAACCCCCAGGTCTGTGGCATCCAGAGAGCCAGGCACAACCTCTTTGCCCTGCAGACACACAAAGGACCAATGTCAAAGACACCCTTAAGAAGCTTCGCAAGGAACTGCATCAGAAAAGCATTATAATCTTCAATGTTTATTAACGCAGGGGGAGTAAATGCTGAGGAAGACTGCATTTAACCGGGCAGAGATATTTGGCAGACTTACCAAACAGTAGTTGAGTTCCTCTTTGGAGGCAAGTTGCTTTTTTTTAACATAAAATTTTTTCCCCTAGTGTTTGTAACAAGCTGCTTTCAATAGCACATTACTATTCTCAATTACCTTGTGAGTTTCTTAGAGTCACACAGCACTACTGCTGGAAAAGACCTGAGAAGTATTCTTGCCCAAACCCACTGTAGTTTCGTAGATAAGGTAAGAGAAGTTCAGTGAAATGAAGCAACTTCCTCTGGGGCTGTAAGCAGCGTGCTGGGAATGACACTCCCATTGATTCACTAGCCCACGTGCCACCCCAGTGATGAAGCCACCCCTAGACACCCCCACTAAGCATCCTTGCACCACAGCCAAGGCCAGAGTAAAGTCTTCCGCACCTGCCACCTCCCCTCACCACGGGCATCTGCAACCCTGACACTCAGAGCCCTGACTGCACCTTGGCCCCAGGCCCACACTGCCCTCCTCTCCTGGCTCTTTGTCTGAGCACAAAGCCGGGAGTTCAATCCCCGCCTCCCCCAGCTTTGCCGTGAGAAAACAACAGCTGCAAGTGTCAGTTTCCTCCCCTGAAAAATGGGGGCTAATGCTCTCACCTTGTAGGGTTGCTGTGACATCCACAAGAAACTGAGTGAGAGAATTTCCTATAACCTTGCAGATAAATACCAAGTAGGCCCTGCCCTCCCCCATCAATCCCACTTCTTCATTGTCCTGCCTTCGGCCTTTGTTAGGTAGGAAGTGCCTCTGATAAAAGAACTCACAGCCCCTGTTGGACCTTGAGCAAGGTGCAAATGAGTGGAAAAGCTTAATATGTTCACATAGCCAGCAGCTGTTTGGACCCTTTAGAAGAGAGAGTTGGCTTTTAATCCCAAAGCCCGAAAGGGAGAGGTTCTGAGCTGCATCTGGCCTTGCTGGTCACAGACCACCGTTTAAAGAGACAACGCTGGCCAACTCCACCTCTGAATCTCCCTCTCCCCTCAGTGTCCACGGTGACAAACGGCATGTGAGTGTCTCTCCTCCACACCTCCCTGTCCATTCCTTCCTGCACAGTGGCCAGGGAAAATGGTCAGACTTTAAAATGGGTAAAAAAGATTACTGGGTGCAGTAATCAGTAATCTGGGTGCAGAAATGCAGTCATTTTCTGCAGAAAAACGGAACCAATATATGATACACACACACACACACACACACACACACACACACACACACACACACATATATATCCTACTGGACAAATTATATATATGATACAAATTATACAAATTACACATAAATTATACAAATATAATAAAGAGTTGGATTCTGCAATTACGGACACTGAGAAGTCCCGGGGTCTGCAGTCGGCAGGCCAGCCGGAGACCCAGGAAGAGGTGATGTTCAGCCGAAGTCTGACAGCAGGAAGATACCTTCCCAGCTCAGGGCAGTCAAACAGGAAGGGGTTTCTCTGACTCAGCCTTTTTGTTCTATTGGTTCCGCACTGGGCCTCACAAACCCTGTAGGTGGCGCTGGCGATGGAATTTGCCTTATTAGCAGAGAAGGGTCTTTTCTGGTCGGTCTCTCAGATTCCAGACTCTTCTGTCCCTGCAAGCACACTTGAGGGTTCCAGACATTTCTGAATCTGAACTCCGGGTAGGTAAAGCTCAGGCTGTGCTGGGACCCCAGTCTGAATATGAACATTTCATGCAGTGGAAGGAGGGGTGTCACCCGCCGTTCACTACCTGGTGAAGGTGGAACCAGCCCCCTGAGCTTGGAACCCAGACTCTGCCGTTTATCATCTTGGGCAATTTTCTTAGACTCTCTGTACATAGAATAGAAGGTAAAATGATACTTCATAGGGCTTTGCCTGCAGCGTAATAAGCCTTCAATAAATGTCAGCTAGTTTTATGCATTTATTGAGCATTTATAAGAATAGATATATGTGTGAATCTGCATGGATTAAACTGATTGGAAGTGGAGGAACCCTTGTAGGAATTGAGAAAACCTGACCAGCCTAAAGGCATTTGTACCCAATATTTTATATGAGAACACTGAGGGGCCAAATCAAATATTACAGAATGTTGTGGGCCATGTTTTGCCCATAGGCCACCATATGAATGAACATGATTACTTTTTGGAAAAATGGTTTCATGTTACTGTTTCTTAGCCTGTTATATCAGAATGATAATGAACTAAGGTACAGCTTCTGAATTGATCATTCTGAACAACAGAAAAGGCAATACACCCAATAGCATCCTGAGAAAGTTTCCAGGATTTGAGGAAAATAAATCTATAATGTTTAGCATTTTAAATAATGCATAATACAGCTTTTGAATTTCTAGCACCAATATTTTTTTAAACTTTTTATGTTATATTGGAGTACAGTTGATTAACAATGTTGTGATAGTTTCAGGTGTACAGCAAAGTGATTCAGTTATATACTGAATAATAGATACATGTATAGAATATATACATGTATCTAGTCTTTTACAAATTCTTTTCCCAATTAGGTTGTTACAGAATATTGAACAGAGTTCCCTGTGCTATACAATAGGTACTTGTTGGTAATTTATTTTAAATATAGCTGTGTGTACAAGTCATTCCAAACTACCTAACTATCCCTCCCCACCACCCTCCACCCCCCATCACCATAAGTTCGTTCTCTAAGTCTGTGAGTCTGTGTCTGTTTTGTAAATAAGTTCATTTGTATCATTTTTTTTAGATTCCACATATAAGCGATATCATACGATATTTGTCTTTCTCTGTCTGACTGACTTCACCCAGTATGACAATCTCTAGGTCCATCCATGTTGCTGCAAATGGCATTATTTCATTCTTTTTAATGGCTGAGTAATATTCCATTGTATATGTGTACCACATCTTCTTTATCCAACGAATCCTTTTTTTTTTTAAGGGAGTTCTTATTTTGAAACTAGTGGCCTCTAGTGACGGATATTGTTTAGCTAATGGTGATAAACAGCAGGCACAAGCCAGAGGAAAATAATCCATACCCAGAATCTTTGGGCTGTCGGTCTGTCTTCCTGAGCTCCCCACCCAAAACCCACCCCTAGCCAGGTGCATATCCACAAACTGCACAGAGAGTTTCTGCTCTGATTAATCCCAGATTCTCTCTGCTCTTTATTTACACCAACCCTAGTTCCTTCTCCTGACTTCCAGCCATGTAGGGTCATAGTATGTGGGTTCCACCCTTTCTGTACTTCTTTTGTACCCTTGGCTCGCTAGTATTTGCAATCCCCATATCAACATTCCTCAAAGCCACACCTGTGACGCATACATGAGATCTGTCTTGTCAATGCAAAAGAGCGTAACTCAGATGAACACGATTCGGGGGGTGCCAATCACGGCCCTGACATATATCAAATCAGACACACTGGCCATTAGGTTCTGCAACCAGCCATCTGGTAACCACATACTCACAACTTTATCACAAGTCCAAATAGATGTTATGCAACATTACGGTTTTCTAGGCTACAAATATTTTAAACTGAGAGGGTTTGTCAACTGATGCCAGATTGATTTTCAAACAATATCATTTAAAATAAAGATCTCTTTCTTAACGTAAGCATAAGGAATGTATGGTAGATAAGATAGAGGATGAAACACAAAGTAGATTATCTTTGAGGGATGTTTCAGTTCCCACAGGATATAATGGAAATTCCTGAAACTTCCAGGGAAAGAGATAAAACAATGTGCTCTGCACTTGGATGGACAGGATGCTAATGCTTTCTCTTCCGGAACACACCTCCCGAAGGAAACAGAGGCATATGGTAATTGGTTGAGTTTTTACCTGTTTCTAACTCTCAGTTCACGCACATGGAGCCCTGGGAGTTCAGATTTGTTTGGCTACCTATTTGTAGAGGAAATCCCCTTTCCTGAAGAGAGGCATTTAAACGGCCTTGAGGACTCTCTTTAGCTGCTCCAAAGCTGTATCATCACAGCCCTGTGTTTGTATCCACCGCACACACACGCCGGCACACACTCACATGCACGCACCCAGAGACACGGAGAAGCAGGGGCTACCTTGGACTTAGGCTGGGAGATTGTAAAAGGTATCCGTTACCAGGTTCCCAGCACCTGCTTGTTGAACAAATGAAGGAATGCACAGTTTGATAATGTTACACGGCTGGACATGGGACACTGCACAACATGAGTGTGAGCACCCAGGATTCCAAGAAGAGGGTGACCTTGAGGGTGGCAGGGACTGGATTTACTTACTTTCTGTCTGTAGGACACCTCGCAGACAGAGGACGCAGTGAGTTAGTCACCCCAGGTTATTTCCTGTGTGGGGTGAATGGTTCCTCTCCATCCCTTTGCTCCACTCTCTTCCACAGCCTCCACTTTCACTGGCCACAAGCACCTGGGCTTCTGGAAGTTTCCGGAGGCCGTCTTGTTCCTGGCACACACCGGGTGCTTGTGGGGCACCCCGTGCTGAGCAGCATTCAGCACACCGCTGACATTTAGAAACAGAAGCAGAGAACGTCCCCCGTTACACTCGTCTGTGAGCACCATCCCCTCTCACTGTATCTCCTCTAACGTGAGGGCAGAAAAAGAGATGCTTGTGGGGTTAACAAGATAAGATCCAACAAAAAGCAGTCACAGTAAGCACCCAGTTATGGTTGGAGAACACTGTCTATTTAGAAAGCGTTTATATACATATGTACACCAACAGTACAGAGAATCCTTTGCAGGCATCGAGGCATCGGTCTATACTTTTCTATTTTAATTGAATGCATTTGAACTCTTCAGCTTTAAAAATTAAAGTCCTCACAGACTTAGAGAATGAACTTATGGTTACTGGGAGGAAGGGTTGGGGGAGGGTGGGAGGGGTAGACTGAGAGTTAGGGATTGACATGTACACACTGCACAAACTCATGGTTACCGGGGGAGAAGGGTGGGAAAAGGAATAGATTGGGAGTTTGGGATTGACATGTACATACTGCTATATTTAAAAGAGATAACCAACAAGGACCTACTGTACAGCACAGGGAACTCTGCTCAATATTCTGTACTAACCTAAATGGGAAAATAATTTGAAAAAGAATAGATACATGTATATGTATAACTGAATCACTTTGCTGTACACCTGAAACGATCACAACATTGTTAATCAACCATGCTCCCATATAAAATAAAAACTAAAAAAAAAAATCGGACTCCAGTTAAACAGTCTTTAACTGCTAAAGAACAACGCCAAGTGTAGCTTCTCACAGCCCAACCGTGAAGTCACATTAGGTGCCAAGATAATGTGCAGAAAATACAGTAGAATCTCCTTCTATTTGGAACTCCTTTCATGCTTACACGATAATAACCGTGTTCTTTTTTTATATATAAATTTATTTATTTACTTTTGGCTGCATTGGGTCTTCATTGCTGCACACAGGCTTTCTCTAGTTGCGGCGAGCAGGGGCTACTCTTCATTGTGGTACTCGGGCTTCTCACTGCAGTGGCTTCTCTTGTTGCAGAGCATGGGCTCTAGGGCATGCGGGCTTCAGTTGTGGCACACGGGCTCAGTAGTTGCGGCTCATGGGCTCAGTAGTTGTGGCTCGTGGGCTCTAGAGCACAGGCTCAGTAGTTGTGGAGCACAGGCTTAGTTGCTCCACGGCATGTGGGATCTCCCCGGACCAGGGTCCAAACCCATGTCCCCTGCATTGGCAGGCGGATTCTTAAACACTGCGCCACCAGGGAAGCCCTAACCATGTTCTTTTCTTCTGGCTTGTGAGTGTTCCCTTTGTATGAAGCAATGTCTACAGTACTGGGTCAACAGTCCCAAGAACCCTCTACCTTCCTGCACCATCACTCTCCTCTGTGTGTTCAGTGCCAAAGCTGTTTTTATGGATTCACTCACACTCTTCACATCTGCCGAGAGGTGGATTCTGGAATGACTGCATTTCCAGGAGTACTATTTACTCAGAAAGTGGTTAATGGATAGTTAGTGTTTTCTCAGTTTGAGACTGGTTCCCTCTGATTTCTTATCAAATTCCCATAGGTGGTGAGCGGCTGAGGCTGAGTAAGTGCAGAGTCCTAGGACAGACACAAATTCCCCGACCATCAAAGAAGGATTAAAATGTCAGAGCCATGTAACAAAGCACTTTAAAGAAAAGACAGAAAGTAGAGAAAAGAAAAAGATTAAATAATAGAAAAGGATAATAAAAGGAGATAAAATTTGTGATGTTACCCTAAGTTTGGCGGATTTTTAATGAAGAAATTGAAGGTGGACTCTCTGCAAGGTGTACAAAAGAGCGAGAAGGGACAAGCCACAGAGCTGGTAAACATGATACTAGCACCAAACTAAACACCTGACTCCCAGGGAAATATCCCTCCTCACCCACAGCTGAGGACAAAGGAATATTATTATTAGCATCGGCACCAACATCAGTTGGTAATATTTGCTGAGTTGTCACTAAGTGCCAAGTGCTATATAAGCCCTTTGCAGGTAATGTGATTTAGCCAGCAACCCTGTAAAGTTTTTACTAGTATTGAAACCAAGCAGGACCCTGTGGACTCCTGGGCACGGAAGCCTTTATGTGTCCCCCATTTCTTGTTTGTAGGGAATAGATTTCAGCCCCCATGACCTTCCCTGAGTTCCAAAGGGCAGATTCGAACAGTTGCTAATCAGGGAAGGGAGGGGATGCAGAGACAAGGGAGGAGCAGTTAGGAAACAATAGTGCAGCCTTGGGGCAGGGTCCTGGTTCTGCTTCAAGGGATACACATGACAATATCTTTAAGCTCTTCTGCAGAACTAAAACTCCAAGTGGAAGATGTACCAGAGAGAAGGTCATAGTATTATAACCATGAAGCTCATCAGGAGATCACCTGAGGCCAGATTCAAGGAGTGCAGGCCCTGCACACACCCTGATCTTTATCAGCAACCCTGCCCCTAAACCATTGCTGTAAAACTCCTCACCAAATCCTCCTGGGTTGGAATGCAGTTTTTGAGGCACAAGCCCGCTGTTTCCCCCTTTTCCTGGAAAAGCAATAAAGCTATTCTTTTCTACTTCACCCAAAACTCTGTCTCCAAGATTCTATTTGGCACTGGTTCACAGAGGCCAAGTTTTCAGCATTGGTATTATGAGTCCCAGATGGGGAGACTGAGGTTTAGAGGGCTTAAGCAACTTGCCCATCACCAAACCTCTAAGGCAGAGCCTGTACTCCTGCCAGGTTGGTCTGACACCTAACTCCATCTTTTTAACCAAAACAAACAAACAAACAAACCACAATCAAATGACAAGGACAATAACACACAGAGAAGCAGGAATCTGGGGCATTTTCTCTGCCTTCTCTGGGTATCCCAGTCCATACTATACTGGTCTGGTGCTTTTTTTTTCCTCTCCTGGAGAGCTGGTTAGCACCACTGCCTGGAGCTTTGGGTGGTGGTATCCACAAACAGCCAGAGTGTTTGAATGAATTCACTTCTGTTCTGTTTACTGTTTCACTTCTGGGGAAACTAAATATCTCACGCAATTAAATTCTCACACTGTCATTTATTTTTTTAAGATTTTTCTTGAAGATAAACTTATATTTGAACCAAAACCCAAGCGATATTTACAGTCTGGGTGCTAGGATGGATATCTCTACCTTCTCAGGAAATGTGCCAGTGATTTTCTATACTATATACCACACTCCTCTCAGGTATTATGAAAGGGTAGCCTTCTTAAAAGAAATAGTCTCTTTTAAAGCTTCCATTTTGACACAAACAGCAAACTGTCTGTTTTGACTGCTCAGTTAGTACATTAAATGATTTCTTCACTAAGCCAGCATACACGTGCTGAATACTACTCTATACCAGGGACTCTGTTGTGTTCTTCATCTGAAGGATCTTTCTGTGTAGTAGTTGGGAGATTTACAACTCAATGTGCTAAGCGCTATAATCAAGGTCTGTACAAGGGACTCTGGGAGACTAACGAGGGGGGCAAGTCACGGGAAGGCTTGTCAGGTGAGGTGATGTTGGAATTCCTAGAAGAGTGAACAGAAAGAAGAAAGGCATGGAAAGGGGGAAAAAATAAAATGCGATTAAAGACTGAGTAGGCAGCGTGCTGAACCGCAGATCGTAGTCATAGCTACTCCAGGAATGATAAATTGGGTCGTAGAGAGGAGAAACTGGGGACCCAGAAAGAAATGCCTTCTCAATCTGTGATGATGAGAGATGCTTTTGTAGCGGTGTGCAGGGCCGATGGAAGGAAAGAGAGAGAAGGACCAGATCGTGGATACTGAAATATTCCAGGGAACCAATATGAGTCTAGACTAAAGACTGCAGGGGAGAGAGGGTGGATCTGGAGGAGACTTGGGCAGCAGGAAGAGACAACTTTGATGGTTGACTTGACAGGAGGTGGGGATGAAGGAGGAAGTGTGGGTAGAAAGAGCTCTACCATCCATGACTTCAGCCATCCAGCTGTGACTGTGTCCTATGAACAAGCATGTGCCAATCTCACCCCGTGATCTGGAGCATCAGAGAGCAATAGGATGGGCTGCAATAGGCTCCCCTTCATTTGGTGTTAGGGCCTATGACCCTTCCTGCAGCTGGCACATTGCTTGCAACATAATATACTCTCAGTAACTCCTTATTGATTGAGGACGAAAGAGGAATCAAGGCTGCTTCTGGGGTTTTGAACAGAGAGGTTCAGTAAAGACACAGAGCTATGTTAGTTTGTCAGCAGACACACTGGGTTTCTGTAAAAGTTGTATGTGGAAGGAATACTGACATGGGCCCTGGAATAGTGTTCCAACTGGTGATTTCTTCTGTTTCGGCCGATGTAGTTCCTCACCATTGTAAGGAACCATCCCAGCATTTGCCCCAGCAAAACTGACCTGTTTATAGTTGTGAACCACAACAAAACCCCTATTTCTAGAAGTGGCCAAATAATGGGGCTTCTAACCATTGATGTGGAGAGAAGCTTAGAAGTTTCAAACATGGTTTGTGGCTCGAAAATTGCCCATAGATTATGGAAGAGGATGGGTAAAAACTTGTACAACCTCTGAAGTCGTCCAGTGGTGGACAGTGCCCTTCTTACTCGGGTGTTGCATGTTGAACTCAGAAAGCATGGAGCCATTTCTGCTGGGAGGTACTATCATGCCTCTGCTTCCAGCCAGTCTGCTGAGTAGCTGCATTTCCAAAGGAGCAGCTCATTCCCCAAAACTAAATGATTTTCAGGAGGTGTGGAGGAAAGATCAAAGCCTAAGGAAATGGAGGAACATAAAATAAAATCGACAATACAGGCAAAGGCTGTGGGGACTGCTTCATCATTTCTAGCCGGTTCTCCGCAAAGCCTCCGCGCTGTGATTTCCATGAAACACTCCTATGCTCTTAAAGACAGACTAGCCTGAAAGTTTAAACAGGTTTTGTCTCCTTCTCATCCCGTCACACGAAGCCACGTGCATGGGGCTTTTGTTTTGCAATCATACTGGTTCTTAAGGGTAAGAAAATAAACAAAAGAGTGGTTTTCCCAGTGCATTTTAAAGGCATTTATTAGAACCTCAGTGATAAATCTTCTTTTATTTGAAGAGATATCAACTGACAATCATCCTTCTGAAACAGAGTATCCTGATGGACAGAAAGCCCAGTGAACCCACGCGGTAAATTTGTAGCCCTGGCCTTTTCTGTATTAACATTCTCCTCTCAGTCCATTCATCAAATGTAAATTTAATGGTCTGGAAAGGCTGGCAGGCTTTCTAAATTTTTCTTTGCATGGTATTAAACCAAGACTCATTTATTCGTGTCCTAGACTATATTACAAGCTTCCTGGCAGTGAATTGCTCTTATTTACGATCAGATGCCTAATCATTTCATGTTAAATAGCTTTCATAGTCCAACAGATTGGGAGGAAATTGTACTTTAGTCTATTCTATCCCCTGTCTCTCTCTTCTCTACTTGAGAATTTCTCCCTGATATTTGAGGTAAGTGTTTCTATGATTTATAACATATTATTTTAGCCCTGATTCCAATTCAAAACTTCTAAAGCTGCATAACCTTACTCTTACTCGGGGTTAAATTGCAGATTTCCTTCCTGCTTGATACTGGAAACAAGGTTCAAAATATCTGGCCTTGGGACACCAGACCATCTTTGAAAAAAAATTATTTTTAAATAAAGAGCCAGTTTTGTATATCTACTTTCATATACTTCCTCTTTGGACAGAAATCTTTTACTGAAAAAAAAAATCGTCTTCAGATTTTCTTATTTAAATGTTAAAATAAGGATCAAGTAAGGATTTTTATTCAATAATTTCTGCCTTTGTAATAAAATCTCAGGCAAATTAAGTGACCACATAAAAGGAGGGGAATGTATAAGTGGCTAAGAGTCTGCATCTTAGGGAGAATAACTGATATGCCAATTAAGGAGTTGTCCAACCAACTAGTTCTAAAGACAATGCGAAACCAGTGCGCCCAAGGACATCCTATCCTGTTTGCTCCATCCTATTCTTCATTGCCACTCGGAGTCCTCCCAGCCTCCCCGCCGCCCAACACACAAGGTGTGATTAGAAGTAAGTCCTCCTGTACGGTCCTGGAAAGTGAATCTGAAAACAACCCGAGTTTTCATCTCCGTAGGGCTTCCTTGGAAGGCGTCACCACCCTCTCCTAGTATCAAATAGAAATAAAGAGCTTCAAAATTATTATTACAAAACGATTTGGGTTCTCAAGTTCATTTATTCCCCTCACAATCATATTCTGCAGTGTAATGATAATATGGGAGATTTTCAGGAAAGATTAAGCTTGGGAATTTGTACCGTTTTGGAATATTCATAAAGAGAACAGTACTCAAAATAGAGATTTGCTTTTCCCGTAGATAATCTGCTGAAATTTTCTAAGGACAACTTTCTTCTTCTTTTCAAGGAATTAAATTGCAGCAGAATCACCTTTCAGAAGGACTAAAATTGAGTGTGTTGCCATTTTCTTGCCTAGATAAAGTCTTCTCACTTCTCCAAGTGCCCAGGATGCCACCCCCTGCTTCTGCCAGTCACGTGATCCCCTCACCATCTCTCACAGAGCTTCTGCTTGCCAGGGTCTACACAGGCTCACTTGCCTGAGCCTGTAGGAGGAAAAGCATACACATCACATCTAGCCAAGTCAAAACCAACTGGCTTTCTCTGGCTGGCCACTAGCTTCTCATACATCCTTTATTCCTTAAAACCAGTTCACTTTCTTTTTCTTTTTTTTTTTTTGAATTTTTGAATTTTATTTAATT
>NC_041232.1:29837087-29837370 GCF_002837175.3 Physeter macrocephalus
TTTGAATTTTATTTAATTTATTTTTTTTATACAGCAGGTTCTTATTAGTTATCCATTTTATACATATCAGTGTACACATGTCAATCCCAATCTCCCAATTCATCACATCACCACCCTCCGACCCCCACCACTTTCCCCCCTTGGTGTCCATACGTTTGTTCTCTACATCTGTGTCTCTGTTTCTGCCCTGCAAACTGGTTCATCTGTACCATTTTTCTAGATTCCACATATATGCGTTAATATACGATATTTGTTTTTCTCTTTCTGACTTACTTCACTCTGT
>NC_041232.1:29837546-29839174 GCF_002837175.3 Physeter macrocephalus
AGTGGCTGTATCAATTTACATTCCCACCAGCAGTGCAAGAGGGTTCCCTTTTCTGCACACCCTCTCCAGCATTTATTGTTTCTAGAGTTTTTGATGATGGCCAATCTGACCGGTGTGAGATGATATCTCATTGTCGTTTTGATTTGCATTTCTCTAATGATTAATGATGTTGAGCATTCTTTCATGTGTTTGTTGGCGATCCGTATATCTTCTTTGGAGAAATGTCCATTTAGTTCTGCCCATTTTTGGATTGGGTTGTTTGTTTTTTTGTTATTGAGCTGCATGAGCTGCTTGTAAATTTTGGAGATTAATCCCTTGTCAGGTGCTTCCTTTGCAACTATTTTCTCCCATTCTGAGGGTTGTCTTTTGGTCTTGTTTATGGTATCCTTTGCTGTGCAAAAGCTTTTAAGTTTCATTAAGTCCCATTTGTTTATTTTTCTTTTTATTTCCATTTCTCTATGAGGTGGGTCAAAAAGGATCTTGCTGTGTTGTATGTCATAGAGTGTTCTGCCTATTTTTTCCTCTAAGAGTTTGATAGTGTGTGGCCTTACATTTAGGTCTTTAATCCATTTTGAGTTTATTTTTGTGTATGGTGTTAGGGAGTGTTCTAATTTCATTCTTTTACATGTAGCTGTCCAGTTTTCCCAGCACCACTTATTGAAGAGACTGTCTTTTCTCCATTGTATATCCTTGCCTCCTTTGTCATAGATTAGTTGACCATATGTGTGTGTGCTTATCTCTGGGCTTTCTAACCTGTTCCATTGATCTATATTTCTGTTTTTGTGCCAGTACCATATTGTCTTGATTACTGTAGCTTTGTAGTATAGTCTGAAGTCAGGGAGTCTGATTCCTCCAGCTCCATTTTTTTTCCTTCCAGACTGCTTTTGCTATTCAGGGTCTTTTGTGCCTTCATACAAATTTTAAGATTTTTTGTTCTAGTTTTGCAAAAGATGCCACTGGTAATTTGATAGGGATGGCATTGAATCTGTAGATTGCTTTGGGTAATATAGTCATTTTCATAATATTGATTCTTCCAATCCAAGAACATGGTATATTTCTCCATCTGTTTGTGTCATCTTTAATTTCTTTCATCAGTGTCTTATAGTTTGCTGAGTAGAGGTCTTTTACATCCTTAGGTAGGTTGAGTCCTAGGTATTTTATTCTTTTTGTTGCAGTGGCAAACGGGAGTGTTTCCTTAATTTCTCTTTCAGATTTTTTATCATTAATGTATAGGAATGCAAGAAATTTCTGTGCATTAATTTTGTATCCTGCAACTTGACCAGATTCATTGATTAGCTCTAGTAGTTTTCTGTTGCGGAGCACAGGCTCCGGACGCACAGGCCCAGCGGCCATGGCTCACGGGCCCAGCCGCTCCATGGCATGTGGGATCCTCCCAGACCGGGGCGCGAACCCGGTTCCCCTGCATCGGCAGGCAGACGCGCAACCACTGCGCCACCAGGGAAGCCCCTATGATCCTTTTAATGTGTTGTTGGATTCTGTTTGCTAGTGTTTTGGGGGGATTTTTGCATCTATTTTCATCAGTGATATTGGTCTGTAATTTTCTTTTTTTGTAGTATCTTTGTCTGGTTTTGGTATCAGGGTGATGGTGGCCTCATAGAATAAGTTTG
>NC_041232.1:29839346-29894761 GCF_002837175.3 Physeter macrocephalus
GTTTGATAGAATTCACCTATGAAGCCATTTGGTCCTGGACTTTTGTTTGCTGGAAGATTTTTAATCACAGTTTCAATTTCATTACTTGTGATTGTTCTGTTCACATTTTCTATTTCTTCCTGGTTCAGTCTTGGAAGGTTATACCTTTCTAAGAATTTGTCCATTTCTTCTAGGTTGTCCATTTTATTGGCATAGAGTTGCTTGTAGTAGTCTCTTATAATGCTTTGTATTTCTGCGTTGTCCATTGTAACTCCTCCTTTTTCATTTCTAATTTTATTGATTTGAGTCCTCTCCCTCTTTTTCTCTCTTTTTTTTTTTTACTTGGGGATGCACCCTGTTTTGAGCATCTCCAATACATGTGTATTTATGTATAAACTATAAATATGTATTAGTTTCTGAATTATTATGTGTATTTTTAAGGATATACAAAAATTGAACTTTAAAAGTATTAAAATAACCATAAATAGAAGTTCTAAAATTTTCTTTCTTGCACTCCTCCTGGGATTTAGGCAACTGACTCTGCAGACCACTGGATGGTGGGTGGTGGTTGGTGGGTGGTGATCCCAGAAGCCGGAGGTGATGGAAATGATGCAGTGACGTGGCACATGACTACAGACTGAAAGGAGGCAGGAGCACACTAACTGACACTGGGTTTTGTGACTTGCCTGCATCTGGATTCACTCTGAGTCACTTGTGATACTCCCAACTCCCACTAAACACAGTGGTGTCACGCATCAGAATGACTAATGGCCGAACTAATAATAAATCTCTAAGTTATCCATTTTTCATAATTGTTTCCACAAAAGTAAAAGAAGGTGGGAGAATACGACAGTTCTCAACTATGTCTGCTAGAAACACACAGTTCCCCCAGCTCTTCCTAAGACACTATGTAAAATGAGAGTGTTAACACATGGCCTGGTCATTACTGGCAACTGCAAATCACATTGTACGAATCACCCCCATCTCATTGAAGAAGTACCCTGACCCTGCAATAGATGAAGATTATGAACTTTCAGAAATTTATTTATCTGGGTTTTAGACAAAACATTTGAAGAGATCTATTCTGTTTTCATTAACATTATGAAAAAAATCATTAAAATATCAGTTTGGGTTTTTTTTTTAAACAACAACAACAAACTTACAGAGCTTTACTAGTTAAATGTTGAGGCGTTTGTTTGCAGTTGGTTAGAAAGAAGACATTATCATAGATCTCCTTGTCTTTATTCCCTCTAATATCACCTAAGATCTCTACAAGATGAGGCAGAGATGTGCTCAGGCAAAGGCTCACTTCAAAGAGAAATGTGGAGGGAACCGCTGGCTGCAGAGAAAGATCAAAGGGAGAGAGCTGTTTCGTTTGCCAGACATTCCTATGTTTCCTCATTCATCAGGTGTCTACTGAATTCCTAAACCGTGTCAGGCAGTCAGGGTACAGAGCAGAGAGATGTCCCCCTGTCTTCACTGAACGGACAGGCCAGTGGGAGAGGCAGCTAAACTAGCAGAAGGTGAGTTCCCTGTAAGAGGACCTTACTCACAGGAATGCCCAGGACGCCATGTGGGCCCAGAGAAGCCTGTGAAACCCACAGCATTTGGACAGCCCTCCACTCTGGCCGCCTGGGTTGAATTCTAAAAAATATAATAAAGTTGTGAAAGAAGAAAATAATAAACATTCACCCAGCACGTGCTGTGTGCCAAAGACTCTGCTACAGATTTTTTTTGGCGGGGGGCTGTGTTGGGTCTTTGTTGCTGCACGCAGGCTTTCTCTAGTTGCCGTGCGCGGGCTTCTCCTTGCGGTGGCTTCTCTTGTTGCAGAGCACGGGCTCTAGGCGCGCGGGCTTCATATGAAAAAAATCATTAAAATATCAGTTTGGGTTTTTTTTTTAAACAACAACAACAAACTTACAGAGCTTTACTAGTTAAATGTTGAGGCGTTTGTTTGCAGTTGGTTAGAAAGAAGACATTATCATAGATCTCCTTGTCTTTATTCCCTCTAATATCACCTAAGATCTCTACAAGATGAGGCAGAGATGTGCTCAGGCAAAGGCTCACTTCAAAGAGAAATGTGGAGGGAACCGCTGGCTGCAGAGAAAGATCAAAGGGAGAGAGCTGTTTCGTTTGCCAGACATTCCTATGTTTCCTCATTCATCAGGTGTCTACTGAATTCCTAAACCGTGTCAGGCAGTCAGGGTACAGAGCAGAGAGATGTCCCCCTGTCTTCACTGAACGGACAGGCCAGTGGGAGAGGCAGCTAAACTAGCAGAAGGTGAGTTCCCTGTAAGAGGACCTTACTCACAGGAATGCCCAGGACGCCATGTGGGCCCAGAGAAGCCTGTGAAACCCACAGCATTTGGACAGCCCTCCACTCTGGCCGCCTGGGTTGAATTCTAAAAAATATAATAAAGTTGTGAAAGAAGAAAATAATAAACATTCACCCAGCACGTGCTGTGTGCCAAAGACTCTGCTACAGATTTTTTTTGGCGGGGGGCTGTGTTGGGTCTTTGTTGCTGCACGCAGGCTTTCTCTAGTTGCCGTGCGCGGGCTTCTCCTTGCGGTGGCTTCTCTTGTTGCAGAGCACGGGCTCTAGGCGCGCGGGCTTCAGTAGTTGTGGCGCACGGGCTTAGTTGCTCCTCGGCATGTGGGATCTTCCAAGACCAGGGCTCGAACCTGTGTCGCCTGCATTGGCAGGCGGATTCTCAACCACTGCGCCACCAGGGAAGCCCTCTGCTACAGCGTTAATGAATACAGTTTCATGACAGGAGTATAATGAGGGAAAACATGAGGGAAGTCCTGAAAGCCAGACTTCTTGAATTCATACCCAACTGCAGTGTTTACTAGCTAGCTGTATTAGGGTAAGGTAGCTCACCTCTCTAAATGTCAATTTCTCTGTATGTTAAAGGGGATAATAATAACCTTTATCTCAGAGGTAAATGCTGTAGTTATGAGGAATAAACCAGATAATCTAGGTAAAGCAATAGGACTATGTCTGACACAACAGATGTTCAGTAAATGTTAGCTATTACGTAACTGTTAATCCCAATGACCCATGAACTAGCTGTTATTATTATTTTTTTCTCCATTTTATAGATGTAGGAACTAAGCCCTAGAGAGCCTTAGTAACTTGCAATGTTGCTACCATGATGTGGAAGCCAGGCTGTGTGTGGACTGGTGAGCAGAAACACTGGCTCAGGAAAAGGAGTGAAAATGTTAAAAACATGGTGATTCAGGGAAGAAGGGAGGAGAGGATGCTTCCAGGGGAACATCTACTGCGCTTATTTCAGAAGGAGGAGATCAGCGTTGTCGAGTGTCCAAAAGAAGTAGATTGGAGATATTTTTCATTCTGTGGATGTTAATAGATTATATGAATAGATGATCTACATGGGTAGATAAGAGGCATTACCTTGGAATTTCAGAATTTTAAGTGGATTTTGGTTTTATCCACAAATCAAATAGAAAGGGGGGAAGGGGAAGAGACTTAAGACGTGCAGCTGGGAGAGGTCAAAGTTGCAAGGTGTTAGGATTAAAAAGTTTACACGTAGTGTTTACTGAGGTTTCGTTTCGCTTTTCCCATGGGTTCCATATTTTGTTGCCATTTGACATTTAATTATAAAGAGTGTATTACATGCTGCTCTGCTTTGCCATACCAAAACATTTTCTTTTTTGTTTATAAAATATTGGTTCCTAGAATTTCTTCCTGTCTAGTCCTAAGGTTCAATTTTCTATACTCGGATGCTATACCCAAAACTGCAATTTCAATTCAGTACTGGTGATGGTGACCAGGAAAATAACATAACCTGAGAGAACCGAGCCCCGGTAACCCCCCCCCCCCCTTTTACTAGTTGCCGCTAACAGGAAGGAGACATCTACAGGAGCTGCTTCTGGAATGAGTACCACCTTCTCCGTAAAAGGCCCTTGTCTGTCCCTTCTAGAAGGTCTGCTATGGAGACATTCCTGTTCACTGTTTCAATCCTTCTAGTTCATTTATCAAACAGGAAAAACAAGACAAGCATCTAATGAAACGCTAAATGTTATTCGTCTTCTGTTTCCAATGATGGAAATAGCAATAATAAATCATCACTTCCCTTCATGTTTTCACTAACTCACATTTCCTACTAAGACTCAGAGTGAGAAACAGCAAGGTTTGGCGAACAATGCTGAAGTGTGATGTCATTGTGTGGTCCTAACTGTTCTCTCTAAGAAAGCAGACTTTAGGCATTATTTTGATTCCATTAATGACCACTCAAAATAAGGAGCTTTTTCCATAGGTCTTGGATGCCTTCTTTCCTCACTCAGAGGACTTTTAAACCTGGGAGAGGTTGTAAATCTTTGTAAACAGGTTTACAAAGGTTGCCTTTGTAAACAAATGAGTAGCTTCGAGGGCCCCAAGGCATAACCTCAAATGAATGATAAATAAAGAGAAATTCTGCTCACAATTTTCCCCACACAAATGAAATAGAATGAGTATTTCTTGGGCCTATAATTGCAGCAGCTCAAACTTTACGAATAGTTTCTGCCAGATTTCAAAGGTGTTCAGGAAAAATTTTACTACGTCATAAGAAATATACGTATCACTTATTTTTATGAATATTGTAAATAAAACCACTAAACATAACAACAGTTGAACAGAAAGTGCATGCAAACTAATTGGAAGATAAGCTAATGAATAACCTTTCTCTTTGTATTAAGAATGTATCTATATGGGACTTCCCTGGTGACCCAATCCGCCTGCCAATGCAGGGGACACTGGTTCAAGCCCTGGTCCGGGAAGATCCCACATGCCGCATAGCAACTAAGCCTGTGCGCCAAAACCGCGCTCTAGAGCCTGTGAGCCACAACTACTGAGCCCACGTGCCTGGAGCCAGTTCTCCGCAACAGAGAAGCCACCACAATGAGAAGCCCACACACCGCAACGAAGAGTAGCCCCTGCTCGCCACAACTAGAGAAAGCCCGCGCGCAGCAACGAAGACCCAATGCAGCCAAAAATAAATAAATTTATTTTAAAAAAAAGAATATCTATATGGATTATTTGGGGCTTTTTGCTATTGAGTTGTATGAGTTCCTTACATAGTTTAGATATTAACCCCCTTATCAGATATATGGTTTGCAAATGTTGTCTCCCATTCCGTAGGTTGCCTTTTCATTTTGTTGCCTGTTTCCTTTGCTGTGCAGAAGCTTTTAGTTTGATGTGGTCTCATTTGTTTATTTTTATTTTTATTACCTGTGTTTTTAGTATTATATCCAAAAAAGTCATTGCCAAGACCAATGTCAAGGAGATTTTCCTATGTTTTCTTTTAGGGGTTTTTTGGTTTCAGGTCTTACATCTTAAGTTTTTAATCCATTTCAAATAAATTTTTGTGTATGGTGTAAGATAGGTGTCCAATTTCATTTTTTTTTTGCATGTGGATATTCATTTTTCCCAACACCATTTTTGAAAACAAACAATTCAATTTAGAAACGGGCAAAATACCTGAATAGACAGTTTTCCAAAGAAAATATACAAATGGGCAACAGGTACATGAAAAGGTGCTCAAGATCGCTGATCCTCAAGGACAGGAAAATCAAAACCACAAATGAGATATCATCCTACACCCTTGAGAATGGCTATAATCAAAACAAAAAACAAGAGATAACAAATGTTGGTGAGGACATGGAAAAGAAGGGACTCTTGTACACTGCTGGTGGGAATATAAACTGGTGCAGCCATTATGGAAAACACTATGGGGGTTCCTCAAAAAATTAAAAATAGAGTTACCATATGATCCAGCAATCCTACTTCTAGGTATATAATTGAAAGAAACAAAATCAGTATCTCAAAGAAATAGCTGCACTCCCATGTCACTGTAGCATTATTCATAATAGCCAAGATATGGAAACAACCTAAATGTCTGTCAGTGGGTGAATGGATAAAGAAAATATAATGGAATATTATTCAGCCATAAAAAAGAAGGAAATCCTGCCATTTGCAACAACATGGATGAAGCTGGAGGGCATTATGCTAAGTGAAATAAGCCAGACAGAGAAACACAGATACTGTATGGTATCACTTATATGTAAAATCTAAAAAAAAAAAGGAAGAAAGAAAGAAAAAAAGAAAAAGAAAAAGTCAAGCTCACAGAAACTGAGAGTCAAATGGTGGTTGCCAGGGGCTGCTGGATGAATGGGAAGATGCTGGTCAAAAGGTGCAAACTTACAGTTTTAAGATAAATAAGCTTTAAGAATCTAATGTATAGCATGGTGATGGCAGTTAATGTTATTGTGTTAAATACTTGAAATTTGGCAACAGAGCAGATCTTAAGCATTCTCACCACACAGAAAATGGTAACTATGTGAAGTGATGGATGTGTTAATCAACTTGATTGTGGCAATAATGTCACAATGTATACGTGTATCAAATCATCACACAGTACACCTTAAATATATACGATTTTGTCAGTTATACCTCAATAAAGCCGGGGAGGGTGGAGAAGGGATGTATGTATATGGTCTTAAGATCTGAAAATAAATAAAGAAAAGGTAAGGTCATTTAAAGTGCTTTTGGCCTGCCTCCAGCTCAAATAACCCTCAGTAGAAATAAACATATTTCTTAAAAGACCGTGGATGTCCACCGTGCTCTTTGTAGTCTCTTTTTCTATACTGGCCTCTAGGGGAGAAAATGCTGGGTAAGATGAAGTGTTCTGACACCCCATTGTGTGAGTGTGTGCAATTGCTCCTTAAGGCAGGAATTGAAGGCTTTAAGGGAATCACAGGGAGATTTTAGAGAGACGGGCAATGACATTGAACGCTGCCTCTACATCACCCCCGAATCAAACAACCTTCTTGGGTGCAGGTGGTGTTGTTTCTGTCCCTCCTTCTCTCTCTCTCTCTTTCCCTTCCACCATCCAGGCAGAACAACTTAGCATTTGCTCGATGGTTTGTACGTCTGTCAACTTTTCTTGGAAGAAGGAAGTGAGAAAAATCAGTTTGCTATACCCCTAAATCTCCAGCGGACGTTCTGATCGTTGTAGGTATTTGCCCAGCTTCACATGAAGTATCGACACCCTGCAGTGAAGGCCTCTAGGAGATTATGATGGAGAAGATGGCTTAAACTCTTTGGGAAACCAGGAGGATCTAAGGAAGAAAATAGCCAGATGACCATAGGAAGTATCAATATTTAAAGTGCCGGGTCTGTAAGCACTTCTGAGACCCTATTTTATCAAATCCTCAAGGCCTCCTTCATCTGGTTTCACCACCTGTCTTGGGAGAGCAGGGCAGGGAACAAGGATGGGTCTGTCCCAGGACTGACCTGGAACGTGTGCCTGCACACACCTTCCAGCTGCTGTCCTTCCTCACATGGCTCATTCCTGGCAGGAGCTGGTCTTTCCCCCACTTCTCTTGTCCTTTCAGTGTATGGGGTTGGTCAAAAAGTTTGTTTGAGTTTTTCTGTAAGATGTTGATCTCTACCCTCACTTCAACCTTCTCCTGAGCCGCTCTGATTCTCCAGGAACACGCATAAGGGTAACACAGGGCAAGAAAAGATAAAAATGCTGACACAACTACTGTTTTGGGAGAGGGATGGTGGGCTGTGGAGAGAGAGTCATGTTACCTGGGACCCTGCAATGAACAGGGAATCTGTCTTTGTGCGCAGAAGCCAAGACTTGGATTCGCTAAAGTCTGCAGAGGTTTGGGGGCTCGTGTATGGATTTACAAAGTAACATTTACGTTTGCCACATAGTTTTTCTAAGTAAATGCCACCTAAGAAGTAGCCCCATTTTGCTGGGGGCATCCCAGAAAGCACAGCCTGACTCCAAGCCTTGAGGCTGGCATTTATTCAGGAAATGATCCCAGGGAGTGGAGGTGAGGGCCAGGGAAGTGAAGATGGGAAGGAGGGAAAAGCTGATGCAAGGTGTCTGCAGGGCTCAACTCACCGGACTTTCTGAGGAGCCTCGTAAGTCGTGCCATAGAGCGGTCCCCCAGAGGACAAACAGAAAGTGATGACCCTCCGTTCCCATCCCCCACTGGTCAAACATGGCCCTCTGGCTGTTGACTCTCTTGCACTGCCCAGCAGGTACCCACAGACATCAGCAGAGAAACCCCAGGGCAGGAAGCAAGAGGCGTAGTCAGTGGACCCTTGGCCAGGAGCTGGAGGGTTCCATCTACTCCAAGCTGGTCAGTACCTCTGTGGAGCTGGTCACTTAAACAGTGGCTGCAGTTGAAGGGGTGGTGGGAGGGCCCAGAGAATTGCTGGGCACACAGGAGGGACCCACAGGGCAAGAGAGTCCATTGTTATAGGACAAGAATGAAAGGGCAGCGCAAACTTTCTTAGTTACACTTACAGCCTAGAACCGCTGGTAACTGCCTTTACTTTTCCTTTCACATCCGAAAAATATGCATAACGTATAATGTTCTTAGGTATTTGTTTGATATATGAAATTTTGACTAAGATTTCATGAATGTATGTGGCATTGAGATGGTATCTCTAACACTCCTTCCATGCCTCATGCAGTGTGTTGGACATGGGTTGAAGGGAGATTGACCCTGTCCTCCATGCCAGAGGGGGGCCCTGATTATTTCAGCTCAGTCAAGGTCACCTCAGAGTCCTTTTCATAAGGATTGGTTCCAGGAATTCAAGCTGAAGCCCATCCGTACATGACATTCCCACTGTGTATGACCTAATTTGTCCTAGAGGTTCCAGAAAGCTCTTCCCTGGGATGTTGTAGCATATAAGGACTGCCACACCGAGTTCTGCCTCCCAAGTGAAGCCAGCCTAGGGCAGGACCAGTAGGAGGGACAGCTAAAAACACACAGCCCCTGGAGCAACCCTACCCTGAAGCCATCCCATCTTGCACTTCCAGTTCAGTGAATAACTTTCCTTGTCATTTAAGCCATTTTAAATCAAAAGGATCTTAACTGACACTTGGACAGTCTGAGTCTCCCTGACTTTTAATCAATGATTTAACCCCACAGGAAAATTTTAATTCCAGAGGAGGGAAAGGTGTCCTTCTCCCGGACAAGGGTAAGCTTCTTCCTCTGAGTTCACTTATTGACTTGTTTGCAGCTGCATTGGTTTAATGAGGGAGACAACCTCTTTGTGTTGCCCCATTCAGACCTCTTTGTCATCATTTTTTCCTTCTGAAGCATTTTGACCAACTAAGCTGGCATTTGCCTTAAAAATATATTTCATCCATTACCTGTACAATGAGACTGAGTTGATAGGAAATAATTCAAGGCATTTTCCAAGTTGGGACCTGGGGTGGGGGGCCTGGAACTCAGAATTATTATTTTTTTAAGTCTAGATTACACAGTACAAGGAATATCGAATTGTTAACAAAATTCCCGTCACATGAATATTTCATACCCTTAAGGATTTCGTTTCTTGGCCCTATTTTGTAGTAGTTTCCTAAAGACTCTGCCCTTAACTTTCCGGGTGTTCTTTAGAATAGTGAGAGGAGGGCAGATGAAGTAAAACTTTACAGGCAGGTCCCTGGGGTCAGGCATGGCTTTCTCTGCTTCAGAGGATTATGCTGTCAAAGGCCCTTCTGTGGTATCATGTCCCTGGAGTGACTCATTCCCTGCAGCCTACAGCACATCCATTAGAAGTGGAGCCAGGGCCCTTTCTGTGTGACACCTACGAGGGCGACAAACCTATTACATGTTTAAATGTCCGTGGCAAGAAAAATTCCCAATCTGTCAAATGTTCAGACAGGGTTGTTGTCTGGCCTTCCTGTTGCTGCTGAAATCGCTGAGTGAAACATGACACCTGACTTCACATCTTTGTATGATGATTTACTGGGTAATTCAAGGCACCTTTTGTCTCTGACTCAGAAAACCTAATGAAGTAGGAGGCGTCACTGCCAATTTTCTGAAACTCACAAAGAAGGGTTATAAATATTCACTTTCCATCAATTCATATTTAATGTCTCATCTAAATTAAAACCAATTTATTATAAGGGCCTAAAAAACTATTTCAAATTATGCTTTCTGATCTAATCCTCTTCTGGCCTGCTGCGTGAACGAATTTTGACTGTCGCAAAGACATAATCTGTTATTTAAAAAAGATCCTAAACTTTTTAGATACAACATCAAAGGCATGATCCATGAAAGAAATAATTGATAAGCTGGATTTCATTAAAATTTAAAACTTCTACTCTATGAACGACACTGTCAAGAGAATGAGAAGATAAGTCACAGACTGGAAGAAAATACTTGCAAGGACATATCTGATAAAGGATTATTATCCAAAATATACAAAGAACTCATAAAACACAACAATAAGGAAATGAACAACTTGATGGGAAAATGGGCCAAAGACCTGAACAGACATCTCAACAAAGAAGATACACAGGTGGCAGATAATCATATGAAAAGATGCTCTACTCATATGTCATCAGGGAAATGCAAATTAAAATAGTGAGATACCCTTTCATGCCTATTAGAGTGACCAAAATCCAGAACACCGACACCACCAAATGCGGTGAGGATGTGGAGCAACAGGAACTCTCATTCATTGTTGATGGGAATGCAAAATGGTACAGCCACTCTGGAATACAATTTAGCATTTTCTTACAAAACTAAGCATACCCTTGCCCTACGATTCAGTAATCTTGCTCCTTGGTATCTACCCAGCTGAGTTGAAAATTACGTCCACACAAAAGCCGGCACATGGATATTTATAGCAACGTCATTCATAATTTCCAAAACTAGGAAGCAACTAAGATGTCCTTTAGTAGGTGAATGGATAACTATCCCTTAGTACATCCAGACAATAGAACATTATTCAGCCCTAAAAAGAAATGAGCCATCAAGCCATGAAAAGCCATGGAGAAACTTTCAATACATACTGCTAGTAGAAGAAATCAATCTGACAAGGCTGAAAACTATAAGATTCCAACTATATGACATTCTGGAAAAGGCAGAACTATGGAGATAATGAAAAGATCATCGGTTGCCAGGGGTAAGGGCAGATGGGGAGGGATGAACAGGTGTAGCACAGAGGATTTTCAGAGCAATGAAAATACTCTGTGTGATACTATAATTGCAGAGACATGTCATTTTACATTTGTCCAAACTCACTGAGTGTACAACATTAAGAATGGTCCCTGAGGTAAACTGCGGACTCTGGGTGGTAATGTGTGTCAATGTAGGCTCATTGACCGTAACTAATGCGCCGATCTGGCGGGAGATGTTGACAATGCGGGAGGCTGTGCCTGAGTGGGGGGAAGGGGCGTATGGGAAATCTCCGTCTCCTCCCCTCAATCTTGCTGTGAACCTAAAACTGCTCTAAAAAATAAAGTCTATTTAAAAGGAAAAGGAAGGATCCCAAGTCTAAAGCAAGTGTATAAGGCACCAATGCTCCCACAGAGTCGACTTATTATTTTACTTTTTTCAGAGGAAAAAGAAGAAAAGGTTAGTGACTAGTGATCCAAACAGGAGAGATTTTAAGGTTTTTGTTTTCAATGGAATCAGTAGAATTATCACTCCGAAATAACAATTGATAAATTATAAGGATATTTTAAGGTGTCCAACAAACACGGGTTTTAAAGAACATGTATTCCCCCGCGTCTCTGGGGTGTAGGAGTGCCAACGCTAACTGTGAGTCAGCACCAGGTCCCAGCCTGCCTGCTCCCGGAATCACAGATGAGGGCAAGTGAGTCATCTTCTCTGAGCCTCTGAGCCTCTCTTTACTTAGGGAATGAAGATGATAGTACCCTTAAGATTGTTGAAGGAATTAACTGAGATAATAGTAAATGTTAATTTCCTTTCCCACTTCTCATTTCTTACAAACACTTCAAAAGAAAGAAAATTGAGGTTTCTTGATTTTCAAGGTTTCATGCTCTTCATACCATGCCCTTATATCATGTTCCCCTAGCAAGCTGTGATCCACGAACAGAGGATTATTGCAGAATTATAAATCACCAGCTCGGTCGACTTGATTTTGAGATGTTTCCTAAGACAATCAGCCGGCTGCCCAAATTAGGTATGGGTAGACCAAACTTTGTGTTTTGCAAACAAGGATGCTGGAGACTAAACAGGATATGGGAGGATTGCCTTTCTTAGTCTTGAATACATTTCTTTTAACATTTTATCATTACAAAGACTTTTTTTTAAAGGAAGTTTTGTCACCAACCAACTATATAACTTGTAAATTTTAAAGTGTTCTAAAAAAAGTTTGAAAGCAAAGGCCAGACCATGTCGCTTGGAATAATAATCAGATATTGGGCTGGAATTATTGTTTCTGTTTCCTCTCCTCTTTCCAGGCACTGGCTCACACTCTTGGTTTTGCTCAACTTGAGTTTCACTTTGGGTGTTTTTGTGACTTTGTCTGGAAACGGCATGAAACAAGCATATCAGCAGAGGATTCCAAGCCTTCTTCTAAGGTAAAAGAGTTAAAGTACTCCTAATGAGGCACCTATCAGGAGATTGCGACCCTCAGTATCAATGCCAATGGGCCAAGTAGTTAAGACCATACCGTCTGAGTCACATGTAAAGCCTCCAGTGGTTTGGGGCAGGTTACCTAAACTTTCCAGAAAATAGAGCTAGTAATATTGCCTAATTCACCATGTTGTTACGGGGACTAAGCAAAGAAATGTACATGAAATGCCTGATACATTGGCTAGAACGTGAAGAGGCCTCATTACGTGTCTCTTTCCAGGCACTGGCTCACACTCTTGGTTTTGCTCAACTTGAGTTTCACTTTGGGTGTTTTTGTGACTTTGTCTGGAAACGGCATGAAACAAGCATATCAGCAGAGGATTCCAAGCCTTCTTCTAAGGTAAAAGAGTTAAAGTACTCCTAATGAGGCACCTATCAGGAGATTGCGACCCTCAGTATCAATGCCAATGGGCCAAGTAGTTAAGACCATACCGTCTGAGTCACATGTAAAGCCTCCAGTGGTTTGGGGCAGGTTACCTAAACTTTCCAGAAAATAGAGCTAGTAATATTGCCTAATTCACCATGTTGTTACGGGGACTAAGCAAAGAAATGTACATGAAATGCCTGATACATTGGCTAGAACGTGAAGAGGCCTCATTACGTGTCAGTCTATGACTACATATGGATGGAGGTATTGCCTCTCTGTCAGGTTCCCTGGGTGGATTTATGACAATCAGGCTGGGGTTGCAGCTGTAGAAAATTCCAAGCACAGTTCTTTGCTACCTGATTTCTTTTGGAGTTAATACCCCTTACGGACAGAAAATTCAGAGGCTTGTTGGAGAAATATTCTATCTGGATGTTCTGGGCTGTGTTCAGAGAATATCTGGGAGTCTTGGAAGCTGGGCAGACTCTCCCAAAAGCAAAAGTTTGCAAACAATATAGGGCGACATGGAGGAGAAAGGGTGTGGGCTTCTTCCATGTGGGCGAAATAAGACAGTGGTGACAGTCATGGGTCAGATTTAAGCAAGTCATCAGGTCCACCCAATTTTGATGTTTTTATGGCAATTTCTAATTCTGAACTTTGGAAAAGAATATCCTGGGTTCCAGGAATGAGCCTTGAATGGGCCTTTCCTTCAGTGTTTCCCATTCAGAAACAATACAGATCCCCAATGAGATAAGATGAAGTCGTCTGAGAAGGTGTCTCTTTGTGAAGCAGGTTGGTGCAAGTTCCATCGTTCTAACTGTGTAGGCAGAAGAAAGCACTGAGATACAGTTGTGTTTATTTTCACTCTTGCCAAATAGGATCACAATGATATCCTGCAATGTCAGTACTTGATCCTCCTTGTGGATTAAGGGAAAGGTGACTTTCACTTTCTTCTCAGTCTCTTTGAAGCCTCAGTTTCCTTCTTCTACCAGAGATACCAAACGGGGGTAAATCATAGTCTGGAAAGACTGCCATTGCCTTCAGTGGCATTGTGCAGCCCTGGTAGATGCTGTTAATGGGAGCATTTAGACTTAATTGATGAAGGAAAAGTTTTTGTGTTTTGATGGCTTTCGTGCCTCTAAAGAAAATCCGTTATAGACACTCAAATTCAATGAACTCTTCTCGCCCATATAGCAGTCCTTACACGTGACAAAATTGTCTTCACAAAATGAAGGAGTTTAGTGAGCTATAGGCTTTCTGAATGGTAGGATGGTGATAAAGGAACAGCATTGAATGTGGGTCAAGTGAGCTAGGATTTAATTTCCTCTGTGCCACTTAATAGTCTTAGATGCTCTTCTTACTCAGGTCAACTCCATCTCTGTGGTTCACAGTTTACTCATTTGCAAAATCAAGAGTAGAATAAATGGAGTTCTATAATTATATGATTTTTATAGGCTCTAGACAAACAACTTTTTAAAAATTGATTTCTAGACTTAGGAATGCATTTTGCATTTATTGAAATTCATAATGCAAGCAATAAAAGTAATAAGGAAAAGGACTTTTCTAAGACAGTAGTGACCAGTTTTCATTTCCTTTTTATATTTGCAACTGGTTGAGGCAGAAAGTTCTGTGTATTATTGTGTGGGCATACAACTGGTAACGGATTTGAGATGAAAATCAATCTCTTTTACGAAAACTCTCCTTATAACATTTTATGTACATCTATACCCTCTTTCACTAGAGATCCAACTTTGAATAAACAGTGTGGTCTCAGCCAAGGATGAGCAAAGCCAGCATTAGTCACCACTGTCTTATTTCGCCCACATGGAAGAAGCCCACACCCTTTCTCCTCCATGTCGCCCTATATTGTTTGCAAACTTTTGCTTTTGGGAGAGTCTGCCCAGCTTCCAAGACTTCCAAATGATCTCTGAGTACAGCGCAGAACAGCCAGATAGAATATTTCTCCAACAAGCTTCTGAAGTTTCTGTCTGTAAGGGGTATTGACTCCAAAAGAAATCAGATAGCAAAGAACTGTGCTTGGAATTTTCTACAGCTGCAACCCCAGCCTGATTGTCATAAATCCACCCAGGGAACCGGACAGAGAGGCAGTACCTCCATCCATATGTAGTCATAGACTGACACGTAATGAGGCCTCTTCACGTTCTAGCCAATGTATCAGGCATTTCATGTACATTTTCTTGCTTAGGAGGACTCTGGAATCTTAGGTGTCATTAAGAATCCTCAAGTGGCGGGGGGCGGGCAGGGATGGATTGGGAGTTTGGGATTTACAGATGCAAACTATTCTATTTACAATGTATAAACAGCAAGATCCTACCATATAACACAGGGAACTATATTCAGTATCCTGTGATAAACCACAATGGAAAAGAATATGAAAAAGAGTTATATATATATGTATGACTGAATCACTTTGCTGTACAGCAGAAATTAACACAACATTGAAAATCAACTATACTTCAATTAAAAAAAAAAGCAGTCCTGGGTTATTCACACGCATACATACTAGACTTTATCTCTGAGTTAAAATGCTGACCTCAACCCTCTCTTGCAGTTTTACCACCTGAATTTCATTGGGCTGACTTTTTTGCTTCTGTTCCCTCTGCTAGAAAATTATTGAGCAGTGATGATGATTTTAGGTAACAATAAAGAGCCTTGTATCTCTCTAATTTCAAAAATGCCAAAGGTTTTTCTTCCATCGGGGAAAACTATCCCCAACAACCTACTTCCAAAATTTCTTTTTTTTTTCTTGCGGTACGCGGGCCTCTCACTGTTGTGGCCTCTCCCGTTGCGGAGCACAGGCTCCGGACGCGCAGGCTCAGTGGCCATGGCTCACGGGCCCAGCCGCTCCATGGCATGTGGGATCTTCCCGGACCGGGGCACGAACCCGTGTCCCCTGCATCGGCAAGCGGACTCTCAACCACTGTGCCACCAGGGAAGCCCCAAAATTTCTTTTTAGTGTCACCTTAGGTCTCCCTGTGGATGGAATTTCTGCTGTTCCTCCCTTGAAACCTGCTCAATCTGTTACCTATTTTTTTTCTAATGACTGAAAGGGAAGATACCAGGACTATGAGGCAATAGATTAGTGCGGTGGCTTCTCTTGTTGCGGAGCACGCGCTCTAGGTGCGCGGGCTTCAGAAGTTGTGGTACGCGGGCTCAGTAGTTGTGGCTCACGGGCTTAGTTGCTCCGCGGCATGTGCGATCTTCGCGGACCAGGGCTCAAACCCACGTCCCCTGCCTTGGCAGGCGGATTCTTAACCACTGCGCCACCAGGGAAGCCCTGGTACACAACTTTTGATAAGCTATGCGAGGGTTTAAACCAAACACTCTCTTACGTTTGTGTAACAGTATTTATCATCTCTGCGACTTCTTTCTCAAGTTAAAGGTTGTTGCCTTATGTAGGAGAATAGCTAAATTTTCAGCACACTTGGAAACATTTTGCTTGTCTTGTTTGTTTACATGACTAAGTTGAGTATTGGACTTTGCATGACATTCTCTTGATTAAAAATGACTAGTTCAACTGGTTGCATTACAAGGATGAAACTTGTAAACACAATGCATCAATTCATGAGAAATGTGCATATTTTCATGTGAAACTTAAGCCAAATAAGTTTTAAAATATTTTAGGGCTGATTTTCCTTTTACAAAATTAAGAAACAGCCTGCCCTTCAGCACAGTTTGAAAGTTAACCCCCCTCTCAACAGGATAAAAACCTGATTTGCTTATCAAATGGGACAGAACTTATTTGGGGCTGGGGGCCATGGTTCTTAGTACATCACTGAGTTTTGGAATCAGAAACAATCCCCCCCACATGGGTGCTTTAACCCTCAGGGAAGTCTTGACGAGGATGTGGTGTCTGTACAACCTTGAGTAGATGGAATAAGGCTGAGGACACCATTTGACCAAAGGTTGGATTCGTAACATGCATCTGGTTCTGCCCCAGCCGGCCTTCATTCTCACTGGTCTTGCTCTCACTGGCTTTTTATTCTCACATCAGAAGGGGGGAAGTTCACTCCCCGCCCCCCTCCAAAACTATTCTTGAGAGATTGCACAAAACCCCATTTCCATTCCAACAAGGCATATGTCATTTTGCTTCTCTCTGTAGGAAAGGAGGTTAAAATATTTTTCCAGACACATTAAATGGTGTGACTTGCAAATGGTTCCACTGTTCCATTTACATAATCTATGAAACATTCACAGTATTTGTATCTCAAGGGAAAACAGTAATTCAATTGTGCTAAAATTTCCGTCAGGGCATTAGATAATAAGCTAACAATTTTCTTATTGCTTTATACTTATTAGCAGAAAAATGTGTCAGAAAAAGTCAGTGAACATACAACAAAATAATTGTCACAACTGTAATGCTTAATAAATATAATGTCTTATCCTTTAATGCAATTATCAACATTTGAATTAACTCTATAATTTTGTTGAGCTTACAGGTGATATTTTGAATGACTTATGTAAACCAACAGATACCAAAAATTGTAAATTAAAGCACATGAAATCTTTACAAGCACATTTTCTGTATAATCTTTTGTTTCATATCATGATTTCCAAGATCTTGCTGTAGGTCTCTTTCCTGGGCAAGATTCTCTCCAGTTTGTGTGCCGAGATTGTGTGCTGGAAATTTACTAAGAAGAGTCCCCAAGATCAACACTGTGGGGGAAATGAAGGCTTGGTCAGGGGAAGGAGTTGAACCGTGATGTTAGTGCAAAAAAGGCGAAAATGTGAGTCTCTCCTACAGGAAGCCCAGAAGCGAAGACAGCAGTGTACTACCTTGAAGCAAGGACACCAGAACATTATATGCTCCCTCTTCCTGCCCCACTCCCTCCCAGCCTGTCCCGTAGACCTACAGAAGGGGGCTTGTCTTTGGATAAGATGGCAATCTTCAGCCTAACAATTCATAAGAGAGGCTCAGACACAGGCCTTCAGTGGCTAATACCTCCAACAGTAGGGAAATGAGTATCTCAGTTTTGAAGGTGAGAAGGGGGTGGAACACATCAGTATCCATCACAAAATCCAAAAGAGAACAGCTGGTTAGACAAGGGATTTGGGCAAGAAGCCCAGAGGGTTCACTGATCTGCATTAAACTTTTTCCTGCTTCCCTCTGGGAGTCATGAGATCACCTCCATAGAGTCCATGGGCTCTTTTCCCTCCCCTTTCTAACCTGGCCCCTTTCCACTCTCATGAAGAATTAGGCACAAACACATGCTTTGGATTGAGGCAAACCTGAGT
This sequence comes from Physeter macrocephalus, assembly GCF_002837175.3. NCBI lineage: Eukaryota > Metazoa > Chordata > Mammalia > Artiodactyla > Physeteridae > Physeter > Physeter macrocephalus. Next base: position 29,857,369 of record NC_041232.1, read on the forward strand.
TCAAATCCCACCTCTGTCCTTTACTGGCTGTATGTGGTCTCTGGAACCTAAGTTTACCTGTCCATATAATGGAGGTAATAGCATCTGTCAAGAACTGTAAAGAGGCCTATATTTTACCCTACTTTCAAACTAGGTTAGCCTGCCATCTTTTCACGAATGCTGGTGGAAGACATAGGACTTGGGTCAGAGGCAAATTGTAATAGGGAAGAACAAATCTGACTCCATATCAGATCTGTTTCTTTTACTTTAACCTCTGTATTCTATTGCTTTTGCTGCAAGTTAATCTCTAAAGGGATATTGCCTATAGCTTAAAGTAAACATAATGGCCCATCTCTGGGAACCCTGCCTCCCATGCTTGAGTTTTGAGCTACAACACCTTTGTTTAAGCTCACAGGAACATCCTGACCAGGTCCACCTGTGAGTGACTGCAGGAAAGAAGAAATTAATGCATCCCCTCTGGGGTCTGGCCGGACCCAGGAAATATTTGCAACAATTTAATGCCTTTTTAACTTTACCTCCTCCCCTCCCCACTCTTTGTTCTATAAAAGAAGCTAGCATCCAAACTTGGGCAAGATGGCTCTTTGGGACATTAGTCCACCATCTTCTCAGTCTGCTGGCTTTCTGAATAAAGTCTCTATGCCTTGCCCTAACACCTCGTCTCTCGATTTATTGGCCTGTCATGCAGCGAGCAGTACAAGCTTGGGCTCGGTAACAAAAGGACAGTTTATTTTTCACAGCACTACATTAGCTGGAGTACCAGAATTTTGGGGGTTTCTCCAAGCCCCAATTCCCACAGGGCCATGAAAAGAGGGCCAGAGAGACCTGCAGACACAGCAGGTAGTGATGCAGCCATAGAACCCCAAGCATAGGGAACTCAAATCTTTTCTATGAGGCACTAAGCAAGCCTACCCCTTGCCCTGGACAGAGACACTACCTCTATCTTACAAGACTGCTGTGCAAACATCCTTGAAACATCTGGAACAAAGGCAGTTAGTGCCTTTGCTGGAAAGACATGCAGGATTGCTGGAGACCCAAGAATAGTCCCCCAGCAGCACCCACCTCATTAGGTGACAGAGAGAGAAAGCAGACACCACTGAAACACATATATAGAGAACAAACGTATGGACACCAAGGAGGGAAAGCGGGGGTGGGTGGGGCGGTGGAGGTGGTGGTGGTGTGATGAATTGGGGGATTGGGATTGACATATATGCACTGATGTGTATAAAATAGATAACTAGTAAGAACCTGCTGTATAAAAAAATAAATAAAATAAAACGCAAAAACGAAAAAAAAAAAGAGTGTGAGGTCTAAGGCAGCCTGCTTGAGTTTAACTCCTGCTTCTACCACTTAAAAGAATGGGACTTGAGGAAGTTCCTCAACCTCTGTAAGCCTCAGTTTACTCATCTGTGAAATGGAAATAATAATAGTACCTCTCACCTAGGGTTGTTGTAGGATACATTGACATAAGCCACGTGGAAGGACTGAGTAGGGTAAGCAGACGCCCAGTAGATGGCGATCCTATTACAGCAACCTGGACGCTGACCTGGTTATTTTCCCCAAGTAGCAGCAGAAACAGGAAAAAATGATTTTCCTCGAGTCTTTAGCTAAGAGAAGTGGATGATCACGTGTAATACCCTCAGCAACCCTCCCCCTGCGCTGCTGCATATGTTCAGTTCCTACTCCTACAGTACTCAGCTGCGGATCTTCACTCAGGGTTGGTCCAGGGAAGGAGATGGCCAGTCACCCTTGATGTGCTGTGACGTCGTGAGCAGCTCCCCAGGGCTCGATGGCCCAGAGTCCTCCTCCTCCCAACAACCAGCCATGTGGGCCTGACTCTCTTGTCCAGCCTCCTTTTGACTCCCCAGCCCTGGCGACCGAGCTGACATACTCCTCATCTGTGGGCTCAGCTGTGCCACAGCGTCTCGGGCTGGTCCTAACCTTGAAAAGGAGGAACACCAAAAGCTCCATGAAAATCGCTCAGGGACTCACAACCACCAGCCTTGTAAGCAGAGTGAGTCTGCCCTCTGTGAAGAGGTGACCCTCTGGGCTGCATCTGTAACACAGGGCTTGTAAGGGCTGAATGATCTACAGGGTTCCGGCCAACCCTCAGGTACCCTGACCTTAACCTTCACCCAAAGGGGAGATGTCCCCAAGAAGGAGGTTGGCCTGAGGTGGCAGAGAGTGAAGAGAAGAAATGTGTCCATGGAAACCAGGACTGTGAAAACCCCTGGGCTAAACTCAATCTTCCCTGACCACCAAATGTACAAACCTGACCACGTCCTCCTTCTCCTGTGTTTACGATGTCCCTCCTGTTACCCTAGGCCAATCCCCGCAAAGGTGTTAGCCTCCCACCCACCTCTTGGGTTGAGCCCTCTCCGGCATCTTTAACCTCTTTCCCTTCTGGATCATTCCCATCCAGATGTACTGTAGCTCCACAAACAACAGCATCCCCAGAGAGCTTATTAGAGATTCAGAACCCTGGGTCCCACCTTGACTGAATCAGAATCTGCATTTGAACAAGCTCCACAGGGGACTTAAAAGCTTATCCATTCCACTGGTTCTCAAACCTGCCTGCACACTGGACTTGCCTGTTGTAGTTTTTAAAAGTACAGATGCCTGGGCCCCATCTTGTAAAGGTTCTGATTTAATTGTCACTGAAGGAAGCCTGAGCATCAGAATTTAAAAATTCCCTCCAGGTGGTTCTCCTGTATAGTCAAGGTTAAGAACAACTGCCCTAGTATCTCTTATGTTAAAAACAAACGAACAGAAAACCTATATCTGAAATGATTTCTTCCTCCAGTTATTTATTTTTCCATTTGCTCTTTTTCTGCTTCCTTTGTTTTAGGCAAAAGACACTTTCTTTACTACCTTATCTCGTGCTGAACCACGGTGAGCTCCATTTGCCTAAGGGGCACTTTGCGTTCAAGTCTCTGCCAGCGTTCTTGTCTGTCACCTACACAGCCGACTCTCTCTCTCTCTCTCTCTAGTTTCCTCTTCGACCCAGACTTCCCTCTTTGTTTCTCTTGCAACTTTGTACTTGACGTCTCCACCGGAATGTCTCTTGGGCATCTCAAACTCAGCATGCTCAAAAGTGAATTCTGGGGACCTCCCTGGTGGTCCAGTGGTTAAGACTCCATGCTTCCACTGCAGGGGGCGTGGGTTCAATACCTGGTCGGGGATCGCCACATGCTGCACATGCAGCCAAAAAAAAAAAGCTGAACTCTGATTTTTTTCCCACCAGAATGAGTCCTTCCTTTTGTCTTCATCTCAGTCAATGCTACCTCCTTTTTCTGTCTCCTTCATGGCACTTAAATCTATCCAGTCATGCACACAAGAAACCCAGAGACACTTTGCAACATCACCTTCTATCATTCTATCACCATATCTAAGAGGTTTGACCACCAAAATCTACTCCAAATTTGTCCACTTTTTTTCCCCATCTCCGTTGGTATCACATCAACCCAGCCAGCATGTCTCGCCTGGACCACTGCAATAGCTTTCAAAATGATGTCCCTGCTTATTCACCTGTCCCCTTCCATCCATTATGAGCACAACCCAGAACATTCCATCATCTGCTGCTTGAAACCCTTCAAGGTTTACCACTGCACTCATATGAAGTGAGCCCTTCTTACCTCTCCAGCCCTGTCCCTTCCCCTCTGGTAAGTGTTCTTTCCACTCAACATTGTCAAGTGTCACGTTCTCTCTGATTGAGGAACCAGGCCGTCAGGTGGAGAGCCACAGTCACCTGGGACTGCTTCTTAGAGGTCAATCTGATTTTGATGGAAACGAGACTGAATTTCTTGCTCCAAGCCGTTTTCTTAAGGAAAATACTTCATTTTAAAGGGAAACCCTTTTCTTTCAACATCATTGCTTTCTCCAAACCTCACAAAATAGCACATCAGAACCAAATCTCAAGTTCAGGTTGTCTGTATAGCTTTGCTGTGCTGTAGTAGGGATTTAATAAATCCTCAAGTCTTTGACAAGCTGTTAGGTAGTAAAATTATCTTTCACAGGGGATTTAATTATTCCTTTTCTATGAAGTCTGGTCTCTAAAAATGTTGCTACAAATAATCTGTCTCTCAGCTTTATAATAACATAAATGAATATCAGAAAGTATCTAAACCAATTTGTTTCTTACTATATGTGATCATTTTTTTTTTAAAGCAGAGAACAAGCAAAAGGTAGGAAGAGCAAGAATAAGGAAAGAAAAAGCCCCTGAACCTGTAAAATTAGAATCCAACTTTAGAAATAGCTAATGCAAGGTGTAGGGTGTGTTTTTTGGAAAGTATGTTATAGTTAATCATCTGCTGGTTCAATAACCTTCAAACTGTAGTTTTATTAGCTTTGAAAAGCATCATCTTTTTAAAAGCCCATCAGGTCTGTGGATTGTATCGATGTCCATTTCAATGTTGTGATATGGTTCTATGTTATGCAAGATGCTATCCCTGAGGGAAACTAAGGGAAAGGTACAGGGAATCTCTCTGTATAATTTCTTTCAAATGCACCTTATGTAATAATATATATGTGTATGTATACACACATATATATAATTCATTTATCTCAAAATAAAAAGGTTTTAAAGTATAATCTAAATAAGTCAATAAGAGTTTGACAGACAGATCTATAGAGACTTTGCTTTTTTCAACCTCTTCATCCACTGCAATAGCCAACATGGTTAGTTGGTTAAATGTGTAACTATTGTCTTTACATCTCAAACCCACATTTTATTCTGAAGCATTAACAATTATGCTTAGAACTGTCTCTCATCCCTGAAAAGCAAACATACTGTTTTTTGTTCTGGCAAAGACTTTTTAAAATAACCATTAAGGCAAATGGATGTATCTAATTCCAACATTTTTTCCATCCAAAGTTATAAAACTTTCAGGTCTACCTAGATGTTGCTCATGAGGGTACAATGCATTAAACTACACAAAAATAAGTAAAAACTTACCTTCATATTTCTCACTAGAATTTAGTTTAATCTACCCCAAATATTTAAACTCTGAACTAACAAACTGAAGTACACTGTGTCTATTTTCTTTCATTTTTTCGGTACTATAACAAATAATTTATAAATTAAATATTTTTTAAAAGACTATGTCTTTTAAAAGCTTTTAATTAAATTACTTTCAAAATACAAAAGTTGAGTAACTTTATTTTTAAAGTAATACATAGTTTTTTTCTCTTGTTACTTTTCTAAATTTTTAAAAATTAGTGAAACTTTTAACCTTGAGATATAGATTCACATGCAATTATAAGAAATAATACAGAGGGATCCCATGTAATTATTACTGTTTCCCCAAATGGTAATATCTTGTGAAACTATAGCACAATATCACAACCAGGAAATTGAAACTGAAAACGATCCACTGATCTTATTCAGATTTCCTCAGTTTCACTTGTATTCATTTGTTTGTGTGTATGTGTTTATTTCCATGCACAGTTATATATTTTTTTATTCCATTAAGTTTTCAACCAGAAGGACATGGGACTTCATTTGTGTTTCTGCTTCTGGAAAGAGGAGATAGAGATTTTAGCCACAGAAAACAGAATCCACCCTGGAGTGTGCTGTTTCCCTGTGATAGCATGAAAATGTTCCACAGGGCTCCACAAAGAGCAATCAGCAACTGCAGAAAACACATGATGGTTTTGGTGTTTTTTAAAATAGATCTAACCTTTCCAGTGAACAAATCAGAACAATTTTCTAAAAATAGTAGGTTGTTGATACTTTATTATTAATCAATTAATTGATTTAATTAAGTATAGTTGATTTACAATGTTGTGTTAGTTTCGAGAGTATAGCAAAGTGATTTAGTTATACATACATATATTGTTTTTCAGATTCTTTTCCATTATTGTTTATTATAAGATACTGAGTATAGTTTCCTGTGCTATATAGTAGGTCCTTGTTGTTTATTTTATATATAGTAGCTTGTGTATGTTAATCCCAACCTTCTAATTTATCTCTCCTCTCCCTTCCCTTTTGGTAACCATAAGTTTGTTTTCTATGTCTGTGGGTTTATTTCCATTTTATATATAAGTTCATTTGTATCATTTTTTTTAGATTTCACATGCAAGTGATATCACATGATACTTGTCTTTAAAGAAAAACACAAAATTATGAAAAGTCCAGAGAATGAAATGAAGAACTCATTCCCTGTAAACAGCTGTGATGATTTCTTACATCACTGATAGTGTCCTTGCCTTAAATTAACACACATACACACACACACACACAACACACAAACATACACATACTTACATGTGTTCACGTCTCTCTCACACACAAAAAGGCCAAGGGCCGAAGGCAAAATCAAACCAACACCCCAGCTAAAGTGGTGGTTTTCCCAAGTTGCAGATATTGTAACTCCTATAATAAATAGGAAAAAAACAAAAGGATTTTTGTTGGCAAAGCATGGAGGATGGTGATTATTTTCTCAGGAAAAAAGGGTTAGATGTCATATTTCCCCCTGTTTTAACACAAATGAAAGAGCATTTAGAAAAACAAGATGCTTAAATCTTGTTAGGATAGGTAATCTCATGTTAGCTTAACAGACCCCGAATCTGTTTGCCCCAGAACTTTTTCCACCAGGACGTATCATTATCACTTGATTTGATTTTCCCACAAGCCTCTTTTCTCTCCACACTTCCTGAAGTAGATATGCTTGAGAGGAAAAAAATAGGAAGAAATACTAAAAAAAGAAGTGATCCAGAATGAAATATTCACATAAGCCAGCCCATTTGAAATTTTCTTTTTCTTCCTTCCTTTCTTCCTTCCTTTCTTTCTTACTTTCTTTCTTTCTCTTTCTGCTGTGTTGGGTCTTCGTTGCTGCGCACAGGCTTTCTCTAGTTGTGGTGACCAGGGGCTACTCTTTGTTGCGGTGCACGGGCTTCTCATCGTGGTGGCTTCTCTTGTTGTGGAGCATGGGCTCTATGCGCAGGGGCTTCCGTAGTTGTGGCGTGTGGTCTCAGTAGTTGCGGCGCACGGGCTTAGTTGCTCTGCGGCATGTGGGATCTTCCTGGACCAGGGATCAAACCCATGTCCCCTGCATTGGCAGGCGGATTCTTAACCACCATGCCACCAGGGAAGTCCCTGAACTTTTCATTCATCTTGGAACCATCTGAGAATTTATGCTGTGGTCTTTGAGTATGAACCACAGAAAACAGAAAATGATGGAGTTTCATGATTCATAACACAGTTCTACTCGTGGTGCCAGGTCCTGATCCTTCTCTCTGTGAGCCTTTGTTGCCTTGTGTTTGAACTTTTAGTTGAAAGCAGAATGAGAGGAGTCCTCAGGTTTTATGAATTCCAGGTATCTGTGAAGTGGGACTTGGAAATTTTCTCCCCCGTCGTGCAAGAGTTTTCTAGTCAGGGAAGGTGTTCTGAACCTTCTCTGTTCAGACCCACGTATTCCGAAACCTAAAGAGAGGTTCACAGGATGGAAGCAAAAGAGTTCAGAGGATTCTCTCTTTGCACTCAGAGATGGACACTCTGCTAGCAGCCAGGTTGTGAAGGCCACGTACTACACTTGAGCGCTGATGGCAGAGAAGGATGGTATCAGCCCAGAAACCTCATAAAAATCTGAATTTGTCAGCAGGAAGTCATTCTGCATTAATCATGAAAGAGAAGAAGCTTTAAAAACCATCTGTTCAACACATCACAGAGACAGCAGTTTGTAAGCCAAAAGGATCTTTTTTTCAGTTACGCAGACATGGAGGCTTTCCTGGTGATGGCAAAACCAAGCCTCATCTGACTGTCGCCAGGCAGTGCGTGGGAGCCTGAGGTCAGGGCTTTCCTCCTGGCCTCCGTAGAAGCAGCTGGCAGAGGAGATGGACCTCTTTGTGATTAGCCTAGTTCACCCATTTCCAAAGAGGGGCCTGGCTCTTGCTCAAGCTGGCAACGCAATTCTTTAGAAACATAGATTTTGGGCACCATCCCAGAATGGCACTCAGAAGGAAGGTCTTGCTGTGGGGCGGACAGAGGGAAGAAAGCCCTGCTTCCTGTACACACAGCATCTCCTGGTGAGGATTCAGCCTCTGACCTGGAAGACAAGGATTTGTGGCTTACCTCTCAGAAAGTTCCCTCTGTCTTTTACATTCACTTACAGGGACACTTCAACCAAACTGCTCTGGTTAATAAACCAAAGTAAGAGTCTCCTTGTTCCCTAGCCACTGCAGCTGAAAATTATCTCTCCAACCCATAGAAGCCTCTGCTAGTGTCTAGAATCAAAGGCTAGATTTAGGCTTATCTCTGCCCCGCAGGCTGGACAGGCTTTCATGATGCCAGGCCAGGAGCAGCATCCCGAGGGATGGGGATGTTTAATGTCAGCGTGGGGTCCGTAGGGCAGGGCTCGCAGGCCATGACACTGACAGCTAAGCCACTGGTCTCTTCTCTCCTTAGATTTCCTTTCTGGACAACCACATCTTTACTCCTGCTGGGGAGCCGGCCTCTCTCTTTGAAGCTTGCATGAGCGAATGCACACACACACACACACACACACACACACACACACACACACCAGAAAACCTTCTGTTAGTCTATAAGCTTCAAAGCTAATATCTGATCCTTCTTTTTAGTGACTTGATGCCACTATTTCCACAAAAATGTGCAAAAATACATTTTTTTCTTCCCTGATTATTCTGAAATAAGCATTTAATTTTCAAAGATACTTAATGCTACAGGAAACTTTATAAATGCTCAGATGCCCTAATATAAAATGCTGATTTCTGCCTTAGATAGGGATGTAGTATAGTAGTTAAGCATTCGGGCACAAGAACCAGACTTTCTGGGCTCGAACCTAATTCTGCCACTTACTAGAGATGGAATTTTGGTGAAGTTACTTGTTACCAAGTTTCCTTGTACCTTGATTTTCTCATTTGTACAGTGGGCCCAATGTCACCATCACTTACCCCGAGGGCTACTTTGAAGACTAATGCAGTCTGAGGGTTTTGAACCCTGTCTGGCACGTAGCCAATGAATGTGCTGTTACTATTTACTGACTATTATTGACTAGAGCTCCACAAGCAGGCTCCTGTGGAAACACTTAAGTAACAATTCACTCTTGATAGCATTTCACTGTTTTCAAACTGCAATCACATTCATTATGCTGTTATCCAATCCTCATCACAAGCCTCCAGCTGGGTGTGCTGTCTGTCCATCGTCACCTTAATTTACTGACTGCAAAAATGATCTCGGAAAAGGTGTTTCAGATGCAAAGTTCAGAGTCAGAATTAACCTTGGCTTTCCAACCTTTGGACCAGCACTCTTCCAATAACATTGAGATATTCAACATACTTTTCTGATAATATGAATTATAATTATGATTTTCTTTGCTGTATAGTAAGATGTCTTCTAGTGCTCATGAAAAAAAAAATCATTCCTATTTTTCATGCAAATACAAAACTGCCCCTAGAAAAATTTGTGCATCCAAATTGAGCAATGATTTTGAAACAGTGGATCACGACCCTTTATTGGATAATGAAATCAATTTAGTAAGCGGCAACTAGCATTTTTTTAAGAAAAATGAAATAGGATCAATTATACTATGATAGAATAGAAAATATCAGGGTACTATATTATTTTATTTTAGTTATTTTTTCTTTGTGTTTGAGATTACTAGGTTGTAATGTAAAATGTATATAATTTGCAAGTATATTTCACACCCATTAGGATGGCTATATTTGAAAAAAACTATGAAAAATTACAAGTGATGGCAAGCATGTGAAGAAATTGGAACACTTGTACATAACTGGTGGGAATGTAAAATGATGATGCAGTTGTTTTAAAAAACAGTTTGGCATTTTCTCAAAAAATTAAACATAGAATTATCATCTGACCCAGCAATTCCACTCTTCAGAAGCATTCAAAATAGGTATTCAAACTAGTACTTGTACACAGATATTCACAGCCCCACTCTTCACAATAGCCAAGAGGTAGAAACAACCCAAAAGTTATCAATGGATGAATGGATAAACAAGATGTGGTATAGCCACACACCAAATTATTATTCAGCCACACAGAGGAATAAAGTATTGTCAGATGCTACAACATAGATGAACCTCAAAAACATTATGCTAAGTGAAAGAGGCCAGAGATAAAAGCTCCATAATGTATGATCCCATTTATATGGCATATCCAGAATAGGTAAATCCATAGAGATAGGAAGCAGATTAGTGGCTGTTAGAGGCTACAAGGCTTAGGGCGTGGGCAGTGACTGTTTAAGTGGTGCAGAGTGTCCTTGGGGTGATGACAATGGTTTGAAACTAGAGAGAGGTGGTGGTTGCACAACATTGTGAATGTACTAAATACCACTGAATTATACACTTAGAAATGGTTACTATTATGTTACATGAATTTCACCTCAATTTTTAAAAATGAAAACAGTGTATTTCCAGTCTTGGGTCATAGTCAAAAAAAATCTGAAAACCACTGACATGGAGGGTCGTGTGTGGTCAGGTATGACTGTCCTCCAGGCACGGGACCATGACATCTTCATATGTTTTGACCCTAAATGGCCAAAGGGAAGCACCTTCCCTCCTCTCAGCTTCCACACTGAACCTGCTTCTTTCTGCTCAAGGAAGGGGAAATGGATTTCGAGAAAGAAGCTGCTACCCATGTTGGAATTTCTCAAGAACTGAGAGGAATCATGGGCTCCTTCCACCTTGAGAGCCACATGGAGGGAGAGGGGGCAGCTTGACCTAGAGAAATGAGTATGGGGTTTAAAGTTAGATCCAGATTCAGATCCCAGTGCTACCACACACTTAATCCGTGACCTGGGGAAAATACTGTATCCCTCTGTCTCTTCATGTGCCAGCTCCGCAATTTGTTGTGAGGATTAAATGAGATAATACATGCGATGCTTGTAGAACACTGCTTAACAAACAGTACCTGCTATTATTATAACTGACATTTTCCATCAGTTCTAAGCGCCACATCTTTTCATGTTTCAACATCTCCAAAATCAGGATGTGTCTTGCAATTGAAAACAATCCATCATTTACTTGGCCTCATTTTTTAAAATCTTACAATAGATAGCCTGTTGGATTTGGTGAAATACAGCATTTGGAGACAAGGGCTTTACAGCAATGAGTCTCAGCCCTGTAAGGCCTAATGCCCCTTTGTAATAACAAATATTTTGTAATTTCCCTTTTAACCTGAAGTAAAACTTATAGTTAACATAATCAACCAACCTACACACATAAGTTTAAAACAATCAGTATATCGCTCTGACAGTCATATAAATAAGAAATTAAAGAGTAATTTGTACTAGATAATTGCATGTGTCCATATGTCAAAGCTTAATAACAATGATCACACCAGAAGATATGATATTTTACTTATACGCAAAATCACTCCGAATGCAACAACTACGAAAATCAGACTGAATCTGAGTATCGTATTGATGAACCACAGACAAACACACGAGTGATGTTGGTTGATGTCATTTTCTGAAATAGATAACTCTTGGTAAATTCTGAACAGAGTAATTTTCCCTTCATCCTCATGGTAATGGCATTCCTGAAATTTTTAGTGTGTATTTAAATGGTACAAAAATACTTTGTAATTACACATAAAATGAAATTAAGTTCTAGGTTCAGAACATTAAGTACGGGTTTTTCATCTACACATGAATGTCCAGGACTATATCCATGTCATGGGTACCTGGGAAAATTCACAGCACCGTGACTTTCTCATGCCTTGCTAGGTGCCTGCACTCTGTCCCACAAATGCCAGTTGAGTCTCCCATTTGTGACAACTAAAAATGACCCCCTTCAGGTTTCCAAAATGGCTCCCAGAGGCAGTGTAGCTTCTGCTGAGAGCTGCTGTCCTCAGACTGGTGCCCTGCCTACGTGGGACTCTACAGTCCTTTAAATATAAAGGGGTCTCTTCTGTGCTGATGTGTGCAGATTACATCTGTGATGCATGAAATTACAAGACCTCTCCAACCCGCAACCTTAAACCCCACTTCACTGCACCACCCCTCACACACCTTTATGCTGGGAAGACCAGGCTGTGAGCAGGGCCATTGGAGAGCTCCTGACATTGCTTTACCCTCCTTGGGATTCAATGCCCTTACCTGACACATGGGATGACAATGCCTTCTTTATTTACCCCAGTTACCTCATAAGGCTAAGGTGTTGTGCAGATAAAATATGACAGCTGTTGAAAGTAGTAAAAAAACCCTACAACTCTCTACAAATATTAGGTAGTGTTTTCATCACTAATCAAAATGTGAGTAGGGAAGAAATTTTAAACAGAATAAAAAGGTAGTATATGATGTACCAAACTGATGCTATGGCAATGGAACACCTGTCAATTTTATCCTCAAATAGTTGTTGTGGTCCTAAGATAATATATCTTTGGTCTGCTGAAAACCTCCTGAAGTGGCTTACATGTAACCAATCTCACCAATTAAAAAGTTAACTCTGGTTGAAAATGATCAAAGTGGAAGTTACAAAGATAAGTTGGACTAAGAAATAGCATCCCACAGAATCCTGGAAATGGTACTTCAGTCAATAGGAGAAAAATATGTCAGTGACTAGCATGATAGAGAAAACAGTTTAGTAGCTTTTCTTTAAATCCAGTAACTCTTCTTAAGTCAAGTAACTCTTATTTAATCCTCAATAATATGGAGACACAAGTACCAGATGTTTCCACTGGTTTCACTTTTGCTGTGAAGAAACATTTGTTCCATCAGAAGGAAAAGGCATGCTGATTGCAGGTGGATAAGTGGACAGTCTTAACAGGATGGATATATTATTTCAGAAAAGCATACACTAATCTTACAATAATTAGTAATTACTAATACATCTTCCATGAGAATCAAAGGAAGTTGTTTTGTTCAGAATTTACCCACAGCAAAAACAAAGACTAAAGGTAAGAGATAACCATTTAAAAAATGCACACCTGGGACCTCCCTGGCGGTCCAGTGGCTAAGATTCCGCACTTCCACTTCAGGGAGTGCAGGTTCGATCCCTGGTCAAAGAAGTTCCACATGCCCTGCAGTGAGGCCAAAAAAAAAAAAAAAATGCACACCTTTCTAAATGTCGAGAGACATCAAAGAGAAAAAGTAAATAAAACATGAAGGAAATATATTTACATTTGACAAAAAAATATAAACTATAAAGTGTTTGCTTACATTTAAAAAACAATAAATGAATTTCCTGGCGGTCTAGTGGTTAGGACTCCACGCTTTCACTGCTGGGGCCCAGGTTCAATTCCTGGTTGGGGAACTAAGATCCCACAAGCTACATAGCAAGGTCAAATAATAAAAAAATAAAAAATAAAAAACAATAAAAAATAAATACAAATAAAACAAAAACAGTTGAATTGGTTACCTATAGGAGAAGGGAAGAAGTAGGGTGGAGGGGGCAAAGATTAATGCTAGATTTCTTTAAATATGCCTTGGAACCATGTACATATTTTATATGCAATTAAACAAAATTTAGCTCAAAGCAAAAAATGTAAATCCTAAAATCATGTGTAACATTAAACAGTGAAATTAAGTATCTAGCTGGTGGCATAACCACACAATGATTTTACTTCGAGCAACTCTAGTAGACTATACCTTAAGTAAAAGAAGAAAAGCTCATAATCATAGTCATAATCATAATAATATAATTTTAAAACTTTTATAGTAATCATAATGTTGGTGGGAGTGTTGGTATTGTTATTCTGAAATGATTGTGTGTGTAATGTGAGATAAGGTGAATGAGTAATTATGTTTGTATCTTTGAATACTGAGATTTTTGATGTGGGAAAACAGAGATAAAGATATAGGATTGATTCATTACCGAATTTAAAGCGAAAATATCAGTATAAACCCCTGATATATTTTATCTTTAAAAAGCAATACCTATTTCCTAGTTCTGTTTACTAAAAGGCCTAGAAATAATAACCAACCCAGGAGCAATGAGTTCCCACAGAACCCAGACTGCAGTCTCTAAATACCATATCTCAATAAAAAGAAACAGGGCTTGCAGAGGGAACCCTTTTGCACTGTTGGTGGGAATGTAAATTGATATAGCCACACTCAGCCATAAAAAGAATGAAATTGAGTTATTTGTAGAGATGTGGATGGACCTAGAGTCTGTCATACAGAGTGAAGTAAGCCAGAAAGAGAAAAACAAATATCTTATATTAATGCATATATGTGGAATCTAGAAAAATGGTACAGAGGAACCTATTTGCAGGGCAGGAATAGAGATGTAGTTGTAGAGAATGGACATGTGGACATGGCGGGGGGAAGGGGGTCTGGGTCGAATTGGGAGATCAGGATTGACATATATACACTACCATGTGTAAAATAGATAGCTAGCGGGAACATGCTATAAAGCACAGGAGCTCAGCTCTGTGCTCTGTGGTGACCTAGATGGGTGGGATGGGGTGGGGTGTGGGAGGGAGGTCCAAGAAGGAGGGGATACATGTACACATACAGCTGATTTACCTCATTGTACAGCAGAAACTAACACAACATTGTAAAGCAATTATTCTCCAATAAAACAAAACAAAACAAAACCACAAACAGAATTTAAAAAAAAAAGAAACAGGGCTTGCAACATCTTTTCAAACTAAATATCAAAAAAAAAACCTATCAAATATAACTAGGATCATATCAAAAGGACTCAGTGTCCTAATTAAATAAGCTCCCATTGGCTAAGAGTAGGACAATTAGAGTATCAATAAGAATAACAATGCAGAGCATTGAAACATATTAACTATGTTTAGTGTTTGGTTATGTTTGAGGACATTAGCAAACCAACTCATTGTACTAGTAATCAAAAAGAAAGACTTAAGCATTTATCCTGTCTGTCCAAGGGTCCAGGCAACAATGATCAAATCAGTAAACACTAAATAAAGAGTCAACCAGACAGTATCTATCTCCTGGTGGAAGTAAGTAGTACTACCTATGAAGAACTCTTGGGGGAAAAACAGAAAGAAAATAATTGAAATCTAGTCAAGCATCTAGATAAAACTACCATTTTACTGGAAGTACAGGTGATGGAGGAACAAACCTGTTAAATGACACCAAGGGGATATAATCAGCAAATCCACACTGTGAGAAAATGTGTAGGACAAACAACCCTGTTAATAAGATAAAGGGTTGGGGTGGGGAAGAGTGGGAGAGTCTATAAATAGAGATTTCAATAACTGCTAAATCAACTGTTATGCATGAACCTTACCTGGATCCTGATTCAAAGAAACAAACTACAAAAACCATAAATAGTACAATTAAGGAAAGGTGAGTACTAACTGGATATTTGACAGTATTGTGGAATTACTCTTTGGCAAGATGGGGGAAGGTGGTGGTTATTGATACTGTAATTATGTTTGAAAAGGGAAGTCTTTGTTTTTTTAAAGATATATAGAGAAAAATTCACAGATGATAGGACATGACATCTGAAGTTTCCTTCAAAATAATTCAGAGGGGGTAGGTATTGGGTGGGAGTACAGAGGAAAAAAAGATTGACCATGAGTTGGTAAGTATTGAAGCTAGATGATTGGTGAATGATGGCTTATTGTCTCTACTTTTGAACATATTTGGAATTTTCCAATATAAAAAATGTTAAATGTATGAAAGCAAAAATATTGCAAATAAAACATTCAAAAAAGAAACTACTAATAGTAGTTAGTTAAAAGATAAAAGACCTTAGAATAGTCATAGGAAAATGTCACAGATTTTCAGAATAATAGTTTTGAGAATGATAAACCATATGGTGAACAAAATTTATCCATCTAAGAAACACAGTGAAACTTCTGTTTATGTTAACTGTGTGCCTGTTGGCTGACTTTTTGAAAAAGTTATTTTGAAAAATCCTTGAAAGTAACTAGAGAATTAAATATGGCAAAAATTTTGACAAACTAGGGAGTTGGACTTTTACCAAGTTGGACATAAGATATATAATCTCCATTGTAGACAAGCTCAGGCAGGAAAATTAACCTTAATTTCTTAAAGGGATGAGAAATGTGATATTTTCTGTTATATTTGCACAATCAAAAATTTTAAACCGGATATATTTATTTGTACAGTTTCCTTTGAAATCCATGGGAAAAACACAGAAGAACTTAAATATGCACCCCGACATAAATGTGTTCTCAGAGTTGAGGGAAGCTCTTGCATTTCTGCAGGTACAAGGAATTCTTTCATTCACTGGTCCTCAGTCAGCCAGTCTCTTGAAACACGGCCATTAGTACTGCATGAATCTTATAAAGCAAAACCTCTGAAATAGTCCTTCCCACTGAGATTTAGCAAACTAAACTTCCTTTAATAATTCTTTCATATGCTTAAATAATTCCCTCTAGAATATTAACTTACCCAGTTGAAAGAAAGAAAGGCAAGCATGCCATATTTTATATTTATCCAGAGTCACTTGGAAAACCATTAAGTGGTACCACATGGGGATGCTGTCATGCTACAGTGAAGTGGTCTTTGTGCCTTTACATTTGTAGGAGGCAGAGACACAGAAGGCACTAGATCGGCAGTCAGATACTCCAGTACTTATTAGCTGCATGAGCTTGAGCTGGTCCCACTTTCCTCACCTGTAAATCAGGACTCCAAGAGTAGAAGAGGGTAACAGAGGGAGGGTCTTGTACTTTCAACATTCATCACAGGTTTTATGCTAGTGAGTTGGACCATGCTTGACTCAACTTTTTATCAATAATAGCGAACACTTAGTCAATGGCCATGAATTTCCAAGTACTGTGTTCAGTACTCGGATGGAAAGATAAGTAAAAATATGAGTAAAATAATATAAAAATACGAGTAAAACTCATATTCAAATATGAAACAGGTTCAAACCCATGAGGGTTCACACATGAGCAGGTAAGTAATATAGAACAATGTTTTTAAATAATATCACTGTAGTCAGTCTCCACTGGTGGAGTCCTACTCTTCCCAGCAACAGTGCCAATAGGACCCTACTTTTCTTATTCAGAAACGTCCAGGGAGCATTATACAGAGCACTGTGGGTACTGCTCCCTGTGCTGCGCTGATAAAACGTAGCTGAAATTGCTCAATGTATGCAACTGCTATTTATTTTGAATTTGATTTTATTTATTTTTTTATACAGCAGGTTCTTATTAGTTATCCACCGTATACGTATCAGTGTATACATGTCCATCCCAATCTCCCAGTTCATACCACCACCACCGCATCCCGCGCCGCCAGTTTCCCCCTTGGTGTCCATACGTTTGTTCTCTACGTCTGTGTCTCTATTTCTACCTTATGCAATTGCTGTTTAGGGTTGTTTTTCATTTTAGACCTTATATACACAAATACAGGAGAATTGCTTCTCCAGACTGTATCTGGACAGATTTGTTCATTGTATAAGCTCTGACACAAGCTCTTTCAAACCCTCAAGGTTAATTTCTTTTTTTTTTCTTTTTTTTTCGGTACACGGGCCTCTCACTGTTGTGGCCCCTCCCGTTGCGGAGCACAGGCTCCGGACGGGCAGGCTCAGCGGCCGTGGCTCACGGGCCCAGCCGCTCCGCGGCATGTGGGATCTTCCAGGACCGAGGCACGAACCCGTGTCCCCTGCATCGGCAGGCGGACTCTCAACCACTGCGCCACCAGGGAAGCCCTAATTTCTTTTCCTGGGTGATATATGACGTATTTGTTTTCTGGAAGAGTTCATGTAACTCCCAAATGTGTCCCTGAGAATATCTGAGTTATGATGGAAGAATCTTTCCTATTTACAGCTGAGAAAGCCAGCATTTATCTAACATCTTCTTCAAACACAATACTATATGTTACAAGATTCCCAGGAATTACAAAGGAAGAAAAACAAGAGAAAGGCTGGTTTCTGTCCTTGGGGGGTAGGGTGACAATCTAAGAGGAGAGGCTGCATAAGCACAAATGAAAAGATCAAAAACACTTTGTTAAAAACATATTACGGTGACATTTAAATATGACATACTTAGAAGAGACGATCTCCCCAAAACAAGATTTCCATATCTTTTAGGTGGTATCTTTCCTAGAACATGCTATTATGCTTCTATCAAAGCTTTTAAAATAAAGCTTGCCAGGAAGAGAAATGTAAAATATAACTTTACTTGGTAAAAGCTATCATTCTAATTTTGAGCTCTTAACGCCAGTTTTAACATAAGCCTTTGTCTTCACTGAGAGTTCTCATGCTTGGGTACAGAAAATTATGTATTTTTTTCCTGCTTTTTATGTCATCATTTTGTCAGGTGAAAGTTCTGAAAACAAAATCTTTTTTTTTTTATTATTGAAGTATAGTTGATTTACAATGTTGTGTTAGTTTCAGGTATATGGTAACATGTATATACTCTTTTTCAGATTCTTTTCCCTTATAGGTTATTACAAGACATCGAGTATACTTATAGAGAGTAGTTGGTATAATAGTTTACCCAGAAGAATGGCAACTCCATGGAAATAAGAGGAATCGGCGCGACATTCTTACCACCCCTCACTCGGAATGTTCATGCCAGCAGGCTCTGTAGCATACATATAGGACCATCAGAAATGCTTTCTAAATGGATAGCTCAGACCCTCAGTCCCTTCTCTAAAATTCCAAAACCCGCAAAGCTCCCAAAACCAAGCGTTTGTCCAACTTATTGGTGACAAAACCTGCCCTGCACTGAATTGGGTATGTTACTTATTCCATCTAGTATGAACATATTTTCCTACAAAAACGTAAAATGTTTGATTGTAGAATGCTGTCCCACCCCCGACTGAGCACAGCTATGTAATTTACGCTTTATCATTTAATGCTCTGAAAATTCTGAATTCTGAAACAAATCTGGCCCCAAGGGTTTCAAATGAGAAATCATGGCCCTGGAATAGCAGGGATTGATTAAGCACCTTTCATGTTCAAGGTACTGTACACAGACATCTCATTTGACCCTCACCATGCCCTAGGAATGAGGTATTAATATCACTGTTCTAATGATGGAGAAACTGAGGTCCAGCAAAGTTAAGCAATTCATCCAAGATCCCATATCTCAGAAGTGATAGAGCAAAGACTCAAACCTGGGTCTGTTCGATTCCAAAGCCCATGTTCATTGCACTCTGTCTGAGGCTTCACTGCAGCTCTTTCTCATCACATGCCTATTCACCAGCCCCATCAATCACCCCCTGATGGTGGCCATGGATTCTAGGATCCTTCCAGGCTGTATAGATGCCAAGGGAGAGAATGGTATTAAGTCTTGATGAACAGCTCATTTCTCTTCTTGCCCCTTCAAACGAACAATGGGTGTCTTCCTGCAAGACCTACATTTTTATGCCGATTCATTGCCATCTAGTGGTTATTTTAAAAAGATGAGTTTTACCTAAAATATTAGGATGACGTACACCATTTTTAACAGGTGGGGGAGTTGGTCCTTGGATGCTGTTGAAAAAATAAGATTTGCAGTAAAAAGGAAACTAACCTAAGAAAATATCTATAAAATGAAATAAATTTTCATTTTTACATCCTTCAGGTGAACAACTAGCAAGATGGATGGGTTTTGATAAGGCTTTATAAAATCTCATCTATTAAAAACTGACTTAAATAATCAGATTAAATCTCTATGTATGCGGCTTAGGAAAATAAAAGCTTTCTCTAAAACCATTTCTTCAGTCTTTCTCTAAAGATTGCTAGGGATCGTCTCTGTTCTAATTATAATATTTACAATGCAAATTAATAGTTGCCATGTACTCCTCTTCATGAAATTAAAAACAGTCATTCATATCCTCATTTACATACTTTCCTCTCAGATGAGCTCTCACTCATCTTTGAAATAATTTATAAACTTGAAAGTGGGTTCAAGGAAATCACAACATTGCCTATCAAAAGAAAAGTTTTTAGGTATTGTAAACACTTATTTAATATTTATTGAGCTTCTGGAAAGTCCTGTAATAGATTCAGATATGAACTCAGCAGTCTCTTGGCTTCAAGTGGCTTAGAATCTAAAGGAAGAAGATTGGTAAGTACATGTTAAGGAGAAATACAGACTATGATGCAAGAGAATCCGATGTATTTGGAGATGGGAACAGTCCAGGATTAAAGTCCTGAAGACACCAACTAGCTTGCTAGTTTCAGAGGCCAGGCCCTGGGAACTTCATGACACCAAAGAGTTCTCAGGTAAATTGAGATCAAGTTAACTATCCAATTACTGGACCAATGAGAGAGTTAAAGTTGCTTCGGGGTTAAAAATGGGTACCCTTGGTAACCAAGGCACAGCTGTCCACCTGTGTTCTTCCTGCTTAAACCGTCGGAAGGAAAGTCATGCATATGTTAGAATTTGGGGGGGGGTCTTCCCTTACACATTGCCTGTGGGTTAAACGGTGCATCTTGCAAGGAGGAAGCATGATAAAATGAAGCAGACTCAGGACTTCTCTGGTTAAGACTCTGCGCTTCCACTGCAGGCGGCACGGGTTCGATCCCCGGTCGGGGAACTAAAATCCCACATGCCACACAGCCAAAAAAAAAAAAAGAGGCAGATTCCCCAAATTCACTTTATTTTCACATTATGTGGCTTGAAAGAAAGAACGAAAAAGAAATCTTCTACCTGCAGTAAGTGTAGGGATATAATGAGGGGCCACTAGCAGGGCACCCAAAGTCCCTTCTTTTTGAAAACTAACAAGCCTCATTATGACTTAGAAGTAGCCCAGGGCCATTTGTCCCTGTTTTCTCCTTTTGGCATGTTTCTCACGTGCTCCTTGGTCTTTTAATTCTGAATTGTGACACTGTCTTGTTTTGGTACAAACGTTTACTCATGGGGTCCTGTTCACAGATTTCATTTCATCCAAGTAGTAAAAACCCAGTAGTTTTGTGCTTTCCTTATTTTTGCTGCTGGGTGGCTTAATAAGAACAAAGGCAAGACTCAATACAGACAGAAGAACCTGATGATTTGCAACAGGGAAGATGAAAGGTGCATGTCACACCGGGGAGGGGCTTCTGAACAACAGCCCAGAGGCACGGCATGTGATGAGAATAGAGAGGAAGGGACAAGGGGCCCCGGGGAGCATCCAATTGCTCCGCTCTTAACCAAGACTCACGACATCCCCCATTTATTCCTGAAATTGACCCACATCCTCATTAGGGAAACCAGAGACTCTCATTTAGGGAAGGCCAGTGTGGAATGCACCCCTTTGTCCATTTGGGATATTAAAGTAATGAAATTACTAAAATGATTTCCAGGGCTCTTAATATATGTATAAATGTCATCTGAGCCTTTAAAAAAAGCAAGGCTTTTGATGAAGTATAAAACTCCCCGGTGTGCGTATTCACAGCACATGCTCTATTGGAAGGCAATAATAGAATCGTGTGTGTGTGTGGGCACCAGACCTAAATCTAGACTTCTCAGGTTCAAACCCGACCAGCTACCCTGGGCAAGTTCCTTAGTCCTGTGTCTAGATTCCATTATCTGTAAAGAGCGAAAGTAACAGGATTTACCTCATAGGGTTATTCCAAGAATCGAATGAGTGAATGAATACACATTAGGCACTTAGCATGATGCCTGGAACAGAGAAATCACTCCATAAACATTAGCAGTTATTATTATTTATTTACAATGAAGTTTTGAATTAGCTTTAAATAATTCAGTGTAAAATTATTTTAAAGTGTTTGTCAAATGACTATTACATCCAGCCAATACTACATGTAAGAAGAAAAGGTTGATATTATCTATACAGGAAGAAATAATTGTTAATTATAATTGCTAATTAAAATTAACAGTGATTAGTCAAGTACCATGGAAATGCTTTACATATTTTAACTAATTTAATACTCCCGGGGGGGAGGGAGATACTTTATGCCCATTTCACAGGCAAGAAAACAGAGACTTAGAAAAGTTAAATGTCATACAATAAGCTGTGGATTGGAATTTAAGACCAGATATATCTGATTCCAAAGTATGGGTTCTTTATACTACATCCCAAATTTGGGCTTAATTGTTAAAATACAACGAGGCATTAATTTTCCTCTTAGATACTTGGCATCCAAGATAAAAATAGAAACAGAATTGATGGATGCCTTTCTTTGACAGAATAAGACTATCAGAAAAACAATAGCAACTAGAGGGTCAAATCTAAAAGGAATTCATAAGTATATATTGAAAATTTTAATGGACAATATTCTCAAATGGAGTATTTTGAAAAAACAAACAAAAAAGTTCTTTGAGTAACTGATTTTTTTGGTAAATATCCTTGCTGAAATCCACCTTACCCAAGATATTTCTGGAAGCAGTACTATATGATGACATATAGATATTGTATAGCTGTCGTGTGATCTAGCTTCTTTCAAGAAGTTTGGAAAACTTAAAGGAATCAATTTAAGCACATCCTTTGGAAAACTTTTCATATATCAATTTCTTGACTGGGGTTTCTTCTGGTCAGAAATCAATTAAGCAATTGAGCTCTCAGAAAATGGCTAAAATATTAGGGAACTAGGGCATAACAGTATTCAGGACTCAGTGTAACTTTTTCAATTTTTTTAAGTTAAAAAGTATTTTTAAAATGCCAGCACTCAACAACTGTGCAAGGAAAAATTCATAAAAATAAAACTCCAACCTCTAGAATTGGGAGGAAATCAAGAGAAAAATTTCAATAAAAAAACCAATTTCAGCTTTTGGCTTCCATGGAGTTCCAATATACCATATGTACTTGGAAATCTTTTAAAATGATGAAATCAGCAATGTGTGAGAGATTCCTAATAGTTCACTGGTTTATTGGAAACCCAGGAGAGTACACAAACAGTGGAGGAATTGTCACAGTGAGAACATGAAGATAGAGTTAATGTTTGTAAAATGTTTATAACTTTGGTGAAGGCTAGAAAAATGATAGAAGCTAAGCATTAGTGCTGTGTGCAGTTTTTTGTTTGTTTTTGTTGTTTTAGCTCCTCTCCAACTTTGGAGAAAAGTGTTCACAGGTGCTCACTCCCACACACGTAAAAAGCCCCATTTCACATCTCCTGAACTCATGTATTCAACTCCCTACTTGACGTCTCTTCAAAGTTTAACATGATAAGAACTGAGCAACCTACTCTTGTCACAGCCTTAACCCAGCACAATAAATGGCAACTTTATGCTTCCATGCATGCTGACAAACAGCTTTGGAATCATCCTTGGTTCCTTTCTTTCCCTCAAATCCACATCTGTTATGTCAGACCTCCTCAGCTCTGCCTTCAAAGTCTATCCAGCACCTGGCCATTCCTTACCAGCTTCACAGCCAACCTGGTTCACATCCCATCACCTCTCCCAGCTCATTGCAATGGCTTCCGACTGCTCTCCCAGACCTCACGTGTTGCCTTTGTTCTGCATTCAAAACAGCAGTTGGAGTGATGCTGTCACCGTGTTAGATAGATCATGTCAATCTGTTGCCCAAAACCTTCCAGCGATTTTCCTTCCCGCATGGTAATAGTCAGCATCCCTATGACGGCCAAAGGCCCTGCGCTGGGTCTCTGCCCCTTTGGCTCTGAACCCGTTTCTCCTGCTTTATTCCTCTCCCTCTCTCTCCACTCCTGATCCTCTGAACTGGAACACACCAGTTCACTCTTCAGAGTCTGTTCTGACCTTTCCCTTCGACTGTCACCCACATTTCCCAGTGGCTCACCTGCCCCCTCCTTTCTTGGTGGTATGTGCCTTCTTAGAGAAGTCTTCCCTCTTGGTATGGAAAGTTGCAAAACCCACCCTCCATACCTTTTCATTCCCTTTCCCTACTTTCATTTTCTTCTGAGCCCTCATCATCATCCAACTTACTGTACATTTTATTTTACTTAGTCATCAAACAGCTGATGCTGTCAGAATGTAGTTCCATAAGGGGCAGAAATTTTTGTATTCCCAGCGTCTGTTACAGGTCCCTAGAGAGGGAACAACAGGGCTCGATCCAAGTTTCTGGGGCCTGAAGCTTATATACGCAATCCAAAGAAAACTCGTTCTTAAAAAAAGAATACAAAATTAAGTATAAAAGTAAATACAATATATGCTTAGAATTAGAAATCACAATACATTATTTTTTAAATAGTCAAAAACTAGCATAAAAATCACCAAGTTCAGAAACATGGCATATTTATTAACTGGCTACTCATGTCTACGGTACTTTTTGTCTACAGTTTTGGCTATATCCTCTTTAGTACCTCCTTTTAGGACAATAATTTTCTAATATTTTCTATAGAGAAAATGGAAAGGTATTTTGGTCTTTTCTTTGGCATCATTGATTAAAGTTTTATCTTGCTTTGTTTTGTTTTTTTTTTATATTGATTGCTTGCTTGATTCATTGTTCAGCTTGTATTAATAGTTCAGCTTTACAACTTGTTCTTGGTACTGTCACGTAAGTTATTAGGATTGTTGTCTAATTTGGAAAAACATCTCCCAGCTTTCTTTGTTGTTGTTTTTGGCTGCATGGCGTGGCTTGTGGGATCTTAGTTCCCCGACCAGGGATTGAACCCGGGCCCCCAGCCCTGGAAGCATGGAGTCTTAACCACTGGACTGCCAGGGAAGTCCCTCTATCAGGTTTCTTTCAAGCAGAACTGTAAGATTTCCAGTTCTTGTGCAGTGACCAATCTTAAATACTCCTTGAACTGATGATACTCAGCAGTATGTTATTGATGTCCTCTTTGTGATGGCCTAATAGGAGTATCATGGCATCTCTGTCGATGCCAGTATTTCATGGGGATAAAACATGCAACTTTACCCATACATTCACTGTTTTTAATACACAGGTTTGTACCCAACAAAAGTAGGAAATCTGATGAGCTCTAGTACATGTAATTCTCATCAAAAGAAAACATTGGCTGGTACATTTATAATTGTATCTGCTGCATTTTTAAGTATATTCCTGATCAGAGAGAACTTTTGTTTTGACCAGGAATCAAGAAGAACCACGTTTTCTACTTTCAGTTTTACATACCTAGTGATTGGAAGAATTCTCCAAAGCCAGCTCTGGCTATTTCTCCTCTCCTATCCACATGCTTACGGCATCAGGCACTGTAGGACACATTCACACAGCCCTGCACATTCACTCCAAAACCTAGGAAGGGGATGACATAGCAAGCTGTATGCATATTTATGGCAACCCTTCCTATCCCAGGATAGCAACAGTCTGATGGCACACGGAAGTAACTGTGAAACGCATACCTACAGCCGTGAAACTCAAACTCAGTGCATCCTCAATCAGCCAGACCCCTAAAAATGCCTGCAGCCCTCCATTCCCAGAAAATACAAGGAAAAGTCTGAGTGAAAAGTGATAGGAGTCATAACAGATTATAGTAAAAATATCTTATCATTGCAAATTCTACGAAAACATGTGGCCAAGTGTATGCACTGACAGAGCCTCTCCTAAGACTTTGAAAAGAGCCTGTGCAAGTGAGGAGGCCTGAAGGTCAAGTTTTTACTAGCTTCATAATGAGGTAGCTTTTGACACTCAGTAAATATTTGTTGAATAAATTAAGGAAGAAACAATATCCAAGACCCAAACCCAGATCTCCAAAATCTAAACACCATGATATTTCTATACACTGCTGAATGTGGTCCACTCTTATGTAACGGGGGAGTCAAGCTACACGCCCACTGAACCATTAGGCATGCTCTCAATGACCTTGAGATAAGGGTGGCGTGTTGTGAGGATTCTATGTTGGTAGAGAGATAGCAAAAAGAAACACTGAAGAAATGGTGGCAAAAGTATTTTAAAACTGGGAAACATTTTAATTAATTAATTAATTTATTTATTTATTTTTGGCTGTGTTGGGTCTTCGTTGCTGCGCGCGGGCTTTCTCTAGTTGCGCTGAGCGGGGGCTTACTCTTCATTGTGGTGCATGGGCTTCTCATTGCAGTGGCTTCTCTTGTTGCAGAGCACGGGCTCTAGAGCGTAGGCTCAGTAGTTGTGGCACACGGGCTTAGTTGCTCTGCAGCATGTGCGATCTTCTCGGACTAGCGAGGCGAATTCTTAACCACTGTGCCACCAGGGAAGTCCTGGGAAACATTTTATTCACGGCCCTGGCACTGGCCTGGAGTCAGAGAAGCCAGGAGGTGAATGACTCGATGATGTTAGGCAAGTTACTTTACCTCTCAAAGCCTCAGTGTCGCCATCCAAAAATGTCTGGTCCATAGTGGGTAGTCAGTAAACTGCAGCCACCGTGGTGATTGTTCTTGTTGTAATGAGAAGGCTGCTCAGATACATGAACTGATTCCTCAGCTTCCTCTGACCACCTTTCTAGATCCCTCCATCCCTCTTCTTTAAACAAAAGCAAATGAGACGGGAGGCCCACACCTGGCTCTTCCCTGGGCCTGATACACCTGAGCCCTGAGAGTCCATAGGGACCCTCACAAGTCAGGAAATCAGTCTATTTCCGCCTTCACATTCTGTTTTTGCCATGTAGCTAAGAGCTTTTCCTGAAGCCAACCTCCCACCAGGCTGCCTTAGCTTAGTCTACTTCTGTTCTCTTTAAGAAGTTAGACTGATACTAGAGGGGGAAGAAAATATTTAGACCAATACATTTTTTCCGTCCACTATGTTCAAAAGAATTTTAAAACGGTGGGATTAATGAGTTATCACTAGATATGGCACAATCAATGGGTCTCTAGCTGACCAGTCCCTGCTGGCTCACCATTAGCATTAAGTTCTGGAAAAGGGAGTGAAACTGAAGACTCATCTCATCTATAATCATGGACAAAATATTACAGCAATGAACAACAACGAAAAAAGATGTCCCCTCTTAAAGTCGATGATGTTCTTTGGGAATCACGTTTGAAAGCTGAAAGTCTATTTTAAACTAATTGCATTCAAAGTTGTTTATTCATTTCTTTCTTGTGGTGGAACAATCCCAAGTTTATACAGATGGGCTCTTGTTCAGTGGCCACTGCAATGGGAAAAAAGGCAAAGGATCCTCCAGCAGGCAAACGTGGAGCCGTGACCGGCAGCAGCGACAGATAGGCGGCTCCACTCTGTTCCACTGAAGCTTTTCCCAGCACACGTAGAGCTCTGCTGTCACAGGCTGTAAATGGACACAAACCCCTTGAGAAAGAGATTTAGGGGTCTTAGCTTGGTGATAAAAGTAAATGCCATTAAATGAGTATATCAGATGGGCAGGAGGGATGTGATGACTTCATAAGATAAATTCCTTAGAAAGTAGAAATGTGTACTCTTGAAATTGTCTCTGGAATTTATATGGATTTTGAAGCAGATATAGAAATCTATTTCAATCAGTGTCAATTGTGTCGACCAGGAATTTTAAATTGAAATAATCCTTTCCTTTAGCACATTTGACATTCGTCCATTAACTCTGTAATATCCTTATCCAGTTTTGTACCCACTTGCTGGCCTAAACTGCGGTCACTTGACCTTGACAGTTACCCATGTTCTTCTCAAGTCAAGTGCTTTCTTTCCAGGTCCATTTTTGTTTGTTTGTTTTTGGTTTTTGGTTTCTAGGCAATTTCATGATCAATTTTGACCTTAATTATACACTTTCCAAAATAAATGAGAAGGACTTATTGCTTCTTTCCCCGGATATAGACACAAGGATTAGTGAGACAATACTCTTTTCTAATTTTATATGTATTTTTTCTTTCCAGTAATATTGATCACCCCTTTTTTCCCACCTCTCTCTGTGAAAGCCTAGGGGGCTGGGGGGTGGGGGACAGCTCATTTGTTAAATGAGCCCCATGGCAGATGAAGTTAGTTCACACTTCTTTCCAGAGGCTTTCTCTGCCAGGGTTAAAGTCATTCTTTGTAGCAAAGCACCACAAATGCCAATAATGTAGTTTAGATAAAATGAGTCCCATGACCAAGAATGACAATTACAATGGACTTGCCTGTGATTCTGTACAATTATTTATCCTGAAGTTTAGACCTTAATTTCCAATAGAAGATTTTAAAGACATCGCAGAATTAGAACAGATCGATCATTAATTACAGGGGTCTGTGCTTAGAGCCTTTTGCAATCACACACTAGACTCACAGTCCAGAAACCCATAAACCTGTACCTTCTACCATAGCCCGAGAATATTTGAATAGTCATGGGTGAACAGATAATCTTCCTCATATGATAAACTTTCTTAGATAGGCTGTGGGTTATCCCTCAGAGGACAAGACTAATGTTTAAAGGGAATATCTATGAATTCTAAATATTTCTACCAAAGGGATTAGTTTTTCTATCATCCTATTGAAGCACAGGTGTCATATATTATGTGATCATTCTTAACCACTTTAAGACTTGTCTTCTACAATGACAGGAATAATCAGTAAGCCCACCTCTGACCCATAGTAGAGGTTCCTATCCAGGATTGCCAGATCACATGCAAGATGCTCAGCTAAACTTGACTTTCAGATTGACAATGAATGATTGCTTAATACAAATATGTCCCATGAAATATTTGGGACGCACTTATATTCAAAATTTATTCACTGTTTATCTGAAATTCAAATTTAATTGGGTGTCATATTTTATTCGCAAATCTAGCAACCCTTTGGGTACCTTTTGTTCGAAAGACTCAAAACATGTCTCATCAACTTTCAGAAAATATTACACATCTATCCGATATCAATACAGGAGAATTAAACCCAAATAGTGTTGACATATGGAAGGGGCATCCTAGTGGAGTTCCAACAGGTCATTTGAGCAGTTCCTAAAAGATCTAGGTCCTGAGCCACTATTACGTTCTCCTTTTGCACAGTTAACAGCAGACACTAAGGATTGACCATCCACAAACCATTCACAAGTGCTTGTATCCTTGACTTCCTCTATTACAGGGGTTGGGAAGATAAAAGGTCTCACTTTCCCAGACCGCCTATAGCACGGGGTGGCTACATGGTCCAGTTCTAGAGGATGAAAGGCAAGTTGCAGGCACTGGGTGAGGCTTCCGGGAAAACTTCCATGAAAGGTTCTGCTTTGCTGGCTGGAAAGTTGTCACGTGGGACTTGAAAATTGTTCTAAAGTCAAATAATGCTTGAGTCCAACCATAATCCTTCCTATTCCTTGCTTCCCAACCCTGGCTTCCAGTCTGCCAGGGTTGGCCTTCACCCCAGCTACCACGCTCTCCTTCAGGAGTAATTAGATTAATCTCCCAAATTAGCTTCGCTGATGATAGGTTGGTGCTCATGGAGATTATTTAGTGCATTTGATGCTACTTTGGTCCTTTTGTTTTATTTGACTCCATATCCACAAGCTGGACTTCTTCTTCTAACCAATCATGTCAGAAATGCATGTTTTTTTGTCCCAAGTGAAACTGGGCAAGACCAGACACTGGAAACCCACCACTCTTTAGAAAATTAACTCAAGGTGCTCAACCAATGTTGAGCCAGTAGCATCAACCCAAGCCCTCCTTAAACACAGAAGGAAACCCACTCGGCACATCCTATCAGCCCTCAGTTAGCATCTTTGCATTCTCGCAGGAAGTAGGACTTCTTGTAGTGCTTGTTTGTGTACTTAGTTTTCTGTTCTGAAGCCATACCGTCTTGACATCTCAACACAAGGAGGAAAGAGACCAAAGATGACAGTGTGGATGCAAATTTGAATAACCCAATTTACTCAAGTTTAACATCTCTGCTGTTCCAAATTCAACCCCATTTAAACAAGGATGGTTTTGTCCTTCTCTAAGATAAGAATTCATGCACAATGCGCTTATCATAGGCCAAGCTTACTGGATGGCTTGGGGCCAAGCAGAAAGGTAGCCAAGTAGCATTATCATTCTAAAAACACCTTATTCTTTTCTAAAGTTCATGTTATTTTGTAAAAATTTATATTCAAGTCACACCCTCCTTTGAGATTGGTAAAAATTCTTTTCTCTAAATAGATTCTGGTGAGGGGTGGGGGGAGGAAGAAAACCTAAGCTGAAAAAATTGTATCAAACCTCACACCCTGGTAAGTTAGGTAGGCTTCATTCACTCACTCACCCATTTGTTTCTTCATCCATCCATTTCTTCATTCATTCATCAGGTGAGTGTTTGTTGGGTGCCTCTGAAATATGAGCCAGGCTCCAGTTATGAAATAATTTGCTTGGTGTGTGTGTGTGTGTGTGTGTGTGTGTGTGTGTGTGTGTGAGTGTGTGTGTGTGTGTGTGTGTGTGTATGAGTAGGTTGTACTCTAAAAATACTTTTAGTTGTTAATGTATCTGTTATTTGATAGTCTCATGTGTGCATTATTTTTATTGTTTTACCATTAAGAATAATTGACTGAACATTCCTACATATACGAAAATCTCATGTCTTAGAAAGGAAGCTTCACCCAACCACTCATTTTAAAATGTCAGCTATGTTAAAATGCCAAAGATTCATATTAGGAGGGTGAAAGCAGACATCAGCGTGGCGCAAAAGAAACAGTCTTACAGACTGATGAATATTTCATCATTTCTCATTGTTTTCTTGTTCTTTCTAGGTCGGCTGGTGCCTGTGTACGTGGCTGACTTCAGACGCATGAACTCAATGGAGGGGACGTTAGCACTTGAATCAGCTGAAAAATCCCGCTTGGGTAACATTTAGGCTCCTGGGTCTCAGGCTGTCAGCCCAGTCAGTCTGTGAAACATATGTATATGTATAATTGATTCACTTTGTTGTAAAGCAGAAACTAACACACCATTGTAAAACAGTTATACTCCAATAAAGATGTTAAAAATATATATATTCTTGAGTTTCTCAAGTGTGTGTAAACTGTCCTAGCTTGACTTTTCTGAGCAAAGCCTTCCCCATGGTCACAGAAAGACAATTCTCAGCAAGAAGAGGGAATGTCAATGAGGCAGCATGGTGGGATACAGTGCTTTCTTCAAACCTTGAGTTGTGAAGTCAGTTTAGTTAGCCTGACCAGCATGGAAGGGACCAGAACAGAACAGATTGGAAAGGAATAGCAAGTATCAGAATGGATCACATGGCATGTCCTAAGGGTAAGTGTTGTTTGGGGAAAACCTTTTCCTTAATATAGCACGGGTTATATTTCTTCATATCATCAGTTTTTCTCTCTCTACCAAACCTTCCCATGATTCTAAATATGCAATGATTTCATTCTTAAAAATAAACCTTTCCTGACCCCACTACTCACCCTGGCTGTTGCCCCAGTTCATTCCTTCCCTTTAAAGCAATTTCCTGCAAGTAGTGTCTCTACGTTCTCATTTCTCTCCTTCCGTTCTACCTTGACTGCCCTTCCCAGCCCGCTACCCCAGCAAGACTATGATAGTCAAAGTCACCCGTGATGAGCATGTTTCCAAACCCAATGGTAAATTCTCAGCTCTCCTCTTGCTTGGCCGACTGGCGACCCTGGATGTGGTGGTTCGTCCTCTCCTCTTTGAAACACCTCTTCACTTCCCTCCACTGCTACCGGGCTGGTCCAAGTCACCTTCCTTTCCCCCTGTCCTATTGTGCTAGTGTCCTGACTGGTCTTCTTGCCCACGCTTTCACCCACTACCACCCCCAGAGTCTGCTCTCCACATAACAGTTAAATCATGTCATTTTTTGTTTTAAAACCTCCACTGACTTCACAGGTCACTCAAAGTTAAGGTCAACAACTTTACAGCAGCCTCAGAGACCCTGCACAATCGCCTCCCTCACGGCCCCGCCCAACCTCACTGCCCACTACTCTCATCCGACTCTACCATCTCTACCCCCACTGGCCTTCTCTCTGTCCCCCCAAACCCACCAGGCTGCTCCTCCTGCTGGAGCTTTGCCCTTGCTGTCCCTCTGCCTTGAATATCCTCCCCCAGATCCGTGCCCGCCTTTCTCCTCTTCCTCTAGGTCCTGGCTCAAATCTGCCATCTCAATGATGTCTTCCCTGTACACCAGATCTCAACTTTACACACACACACACACACACACACACACACACACACACACACACAGATAGCACCTCACACCCATTAGGATGGCTACTATCAAAAAAAAAACAAAAACCCAGAAAATAACAAGTATTGGTGAGGCTGTGGAGCAATTGGAACCCTTGAGCATGCAATGTTGGTCGGATTGTAAAATGGTGCAACTGCTGTGTAAAACACTTTGGAGGGTCTTCAAAAATTAAAAATAAAAATCCAATATAACCCAGCAATCCCACCTCTGGGTATTTGTCCAAAGACTTGAAAGCAAGGACTCAAAGAGATATTTGCACACCCATGTTCATAGCAGTATTATTCACAATAGCCAAGAGGTGGAAGCAACCCAAATGTCCATCAGCAGATGAACAGATAGACAAAATGTGGTCTGTTACCTACAATGGAATATTATTCAGCCTTGAAGAGGAAGACAGTTCTGTCTCCTGCTACAGCATGGATGAACCTTGAAAACATTATGCTAAGTGAAATAAGCCAGACACAAAAACAGCATGATTCCACTTATATGAGGGGTCTAGAGAATTCCAAGTCATAGAGGTGGAAGGGAAAATGGTTGATATGAGGGACTAGGGGTTCGGGAGAAAAGGGGAGTCCTTGTTTAAAGGGTACAGAGCTTCAGTTTTACAAGTTGAAAACATTCTGGAAATCTGTTTCACAACAACATGAATGGACATAACACTACTAAACTGTACACTTAAAAATGGGTAAGATGGTAAATTTTATGTTATGTAATTTTTACCACAATAAAAAAAAATCCTAAAGAAACTGTACCTCTTCAAAGAACTGATGCTGGTTTATAGTTTCCCTTTTGAAAGCAAACAGGGAGGAAAGGCAGACATTCTCTGAAACAATGACGCGTCTAACTCTAACTTAGCAGCTCCTGGTTGCTTTCCAATCACCCTTACTCAGTGTCTGTACCTTTTGGGGTCACTGAGGTGTCTCTCATCAGCTTCCACAATCTAGCTCACCGCCTTCAGCCACCTCACGATTTTGTGTCAGTTTCTGGGAACCCATGAAGAAGCATGATGCTAATTTTGGACATCTTCTGTGCATAAAGAAAACAAAAGCAGAGGTTACCTTGGAGGGATGGCAAGTATCACCTGGACCCACTCGCATCAGGTGACCGTTCCCACAGGACCATGGGGTCCCAGAGCTGCCGGGAGTCTGAAGGAACAGAATGAGTATCTCAGAGACAGTGCCTCAGCTCCTGGAGGGTGGGTGGCGGCCTGTCATTTTTCTCTGCAGCGACTGTCGCTATAAATCTGACTGCTGCAAAGGCTGCTTTAGGGGGATCCAAGACAAACGCCAAGCTCTTTGCCAGGTATGTAAAATGAATCCTTTTACGTCTGATGATCAGCCTGCAGACTCTTTCCTGGAGTGGGTCGGCTGGTGTACCTGGTGGAAACCACTGTTTCATTGACTTTTACTCCTCTGGGGAAGGGCAGCTTTGCCAAGAAGGCTACATTCTGAGCTGGTTAAATTAGTTTGCACTGAAGGCGGTCAATTTCTGGGTAATTTGTTCAGGCACCACTGTGTGCCACTTGGATGACTTCCCCAGTTACACAGGGCCGTCTCAGAGGTCCTTAGGGGTTTGGGTTTCAGTATCCTCACTCTCCTAATGACACCATCCTGGGGTGGATGGGTCCCGCCAAAGGAAACACTGCTTTAGCAGATTTTTGGATGAGCTCATGCTGGTTAGAAAGTTTCAAGTGTTGAGTAAACTCTTCCTTATTACGAGGGCATAGATAAAACCTCCTATTTAGCGTCTAATCATCATTGATTTGTGTGGGATTCCTGCTACTTGCAGAGCATGCTTACAAAATATTTTCACGTGATAATTCTTTATCACTCGTGTTAATCATTTACCTTTCTTCACTTCCAACTACACCAAAAACATATGGTTGATCTTCACGTGACTACCTCCACCCATTAGCTGCCCTTAACTTCTCAGCTTCACAACCAGTTATATTTCAGTCAGGAGACATGAAGGCCCTGACAGGAAGAACAAGCTGTATGTCTTATTCTTGTGCTCCTATCCCCCATCCTGAGGCATGCAGTCCCTTGGGTATCCCATTCCTGACCTTCCAGTGGGGAGGCCAGAACAGAAATCCGTCCCCCCGCCCTGTCCACATGGATGTAACAAATGCCCTCGTGCACTCCTGCTTTGGTTGGAAGCTTGTTGCTCAGGGGGTAGAGATCAAGGAGGGAGCGGGACCCAGGTGCTGAGAGGAAGCAGAATAAAGGCTGAGTTTTAAGATTCAGAGCAGAGAAAAGGGGAGAGTTTCAGGAGTGAGAGGTTGAGAGGTGTGGGGAAATGGGAGGAGGATGGATGGAAGTTACAAGACGCAGGAGAAATAGGAAACCCAGGGCCATCCTGTGCGTAGTTGGTCCTCCAGACGGGGTGATGAGGTAAAGGGTTCATCCCCCACCACCTTGCTGCCCTATTCCCGCCCATCCTCCAGGCTTCCCCCCACTTTACTGTCAGCAGAGAAAGAGGGTGTTCATGGTAAGAGAGAGAGCTGGTCAGGCAGTCCGCTGCACCGTCCCCGATTGCTGTGGACACGCCCTGTCGGCAGCTGTAGTTCAGAGGGTGCAAACCCAGGTGTCTCAAGGCCAGGACAGAGCTGGGCTCCCTCCCAGGTTAACACTGTGACTAATGCAGGAACCTAGACACTGCTCAGCACACGGCGGGCTCCCAGAGAAGGTTCTATGAGATCTGAACGTCATCACCGAACGCAGTTCTGCGGTGGCGGGTCTATCCCTGAAAATGTCTGAGCTTAAGGTGCCCTGGATTTTGGTGTGAGAAATGCTAATCGGTCTTGGTCCAAGGATCACACTGTTAGATCCCACCGTTAGATCCCATAGTTGCACAAGGTTTCCCAAGATCCTGAAGAAGGAAGGCCCCATCACAGGCCTGTGCCTCAGCATGATGCCCACATCTATTAGAGCATGAGCAGGTGCTGCCCATCCGGAGGGCCTGGACAGCTCTGAAATACTCACCACGGCAGCAGCTGGGCAGGTTGAAGTGAGTCACAGCATTATCCCAGAACTGCATGTGGAAGATAAAAGGAAGAACCCAGGAAGCAAAGTTGAGTCATCTCAGCTTACATAAAAGTCAATTCTTCACTCACTTATTTGTTCAACTGCTTGGTTCGAACTCCTAAGTGCCAGGCATGGTCAAGGCACCGGTTGGGTAATACAAACAGAACAGAGGTGAGTGAGGGGGATGGAGAAGCCTCATGGAGCATGGTCTTGTCTCCTGGCCAATGACTAGTACTACGTGTGCAGGAACCGTATGCAGCACCATGGTCAGTGCCTCACCCATACCCCTGGCCCTCACTGCTACTTGGCAAACCACTGTGACGATGCCTGAGAAATTTTTTTTTCCCAACTACACGGACCACTTCGCTCTTAGCTCTCTCTCAGGGCAAGCCAGTGTGCTTGGAAGTTAAGCTCCTGGAAGCAGCCCTCAACCAATGAAGATGAGTGGCTGGTGGATCAACACCCCCACTGTCTCACCCCTCAGCTGTGAGAGCTCCAGGAGTGCTCTCTGCTACCCCTTAGTGGCATGAGAACTTTATGGGCTTCCAACCTTATCCTTGTCTCCCTTCCCCCTTCCCCACTAGTGTTTCCTGGCTTCATCTTCCAAATAAACTATTTGTATTCAAATCCTTGTCTCTGGGTCTGCCGCTGAGGAACCCAAAACAAAAGACCATATTACTTAGATTTTTCCATAGTGTTTCAGTTTTGACAATCCCATCCCACCAGTATATGTCACATCTTCTGGTTTAGAAAACCTGTTTGCCGTCTTTATGGGCCTCATAAGATGTCTACCAAAGGGTGATCTTTATTTGTTTGGAACCAATAAAATCTCCCCCACCCCTACCGTCCCAACTCCATCTATGGATGCTAGAAATGAAAGTAGGATAAAGAGAGAAGATTGTTTTAAATTTCCTTTTTATTAGGACATTTTCTTTATATTTTAAATCCTAAAAATGGAGTCTGATTTATTTTTCTTGACAACTAGGACTGTAGGAAGTTTTCTAATATGAAGTTCAAGGCTCACCTCCAGCCCGGTGAAGAGCACTGGGTAAATAGCCCCATCTTGCTGGCACCCTCCAGTCAGGGTGTCCCTCGCTCTTCGGAGTGGCTTTTGCCAGCAAGCATCATGCTTACAAAATATCCTTGAAGGCAAAAAAAAAAATCCATCGGCTTGATTGTAGACAGTCTAGAAAGAAGTACACATCTGGGATCCAAAATGGAAAAAAGATAAACAGTGAGCTTCAGAATTGTTTAGTGTCATGTCACTTGGATCCCCAAAGTCTTGATTTTAACCAGACTTGCCTCAGGCCAGTTTGAAATAAGGACACTTTGAGCTGTTGAATCATAACCAAGCTGCATAAAAAGGCTACTGATTTGCTATTTCTATATTTTATGCAAGTGATGGTGGGGGCAAAAAGCACTTTTTAGCAGCTGTATGTAACTGTAGCTCAAAGAAATCACAAAACTTTATGAAAAATCTGCTAAAGATATTTGGCTAATTGCTTTGTCCTGTAAGAGTTCTATATATCAGAGAAAAAACAGATAGACAGACACACACACGCGCACACACACATCCTCATCAAACACCCCACCTGGCTTAATATTTTCTCAAATGCATTTATCAACTAGTAGCACTTTGCATATTTGTCTTACAAAAGGCACATTAATCTACAACAGCCATGTACTTGGAACCCCAAATTTGCTGAAGGATCCAAACTGGATTTCCCCTTCACAGGTGATGTGAAGCCTTATCTCATGGGGTTACAGACAGAAGTGACAGAAGCAGACAGTTTTAACAACAATGACTTAGCAATCTCAGCCCCTGGGAAAAAGAAAAGAAAGAAGAGTTTACAGAGAAAGCACTAACATTTTTTTTTTAATAAAATGACCATCTAACACAAGATGGAATAAAATTAGCATATGGAAAAGCAAAAGTGAAATTTTGTTATTAATTATGATAAATCAAAACCATTAGAAAGATAGTAAAACATTGGAAATAGTCAAATACATAGCACATGAGTTCTTTTCAGTATTGTTTTGAAATCATCCTGTGCCAGCCCTTCAGATAAACATTATGGAAAACACCTTAATTTCTGAAACAAATTAAAAGATCAAAATAGGAATATCTTTTTTATGTATGTCAAAATCAGATTAAGACATAGCACTGAGACTATTTCAAAAGGGTAACATTCAATTCAGTACAGCAAATAGTTACCAAAAAACTTACCAGGAGCTGGATACTGCATTTATCCTCTCCCTACCTCAGTTTCCTTACCTGTATATAGTAAGGATAATCATAGTACCACCTCAAAATATTGTCATGATGATTAAATGAGTTAATAAGTATAAAACACTTAGACCAATACCTGGTAAATAGTGAGCACTGTGTGTGTTAGCTCTCATCACCCTCATCATCAACACCACCACCATCATCATCATCATCATCATCATCATCACCATCATCACCATCACCATCACCACCATCATCACCATCACCATCACCATCATCATCATCATCACCATCATCACCATCACCATCACCACCATCATCACCATCACCATCACCATCATCATCATCATCACCACCATCATCATCACAGTCAT
>NC_041232.1:29894772-29902457 GCF_002837175.3 Physeter macrocephalus
ACCATCATCACCATCACCATCACCATCATCATCATCATCACCACCATCATCATCACAATCATCACCACCATCATCATCATCACCACCATCATCATCACAATCACCATCATCATCACCACCATCATCATCACCACCATCATTATCATTATCACCACCATCATCATCACCACCATCATCATCACCACCACCATCATCATCACCATCACCATCACCACCATCATCACCATCACCATCACCATCATCATCATCATCACCACCATCATCATCACAATCATCATCACCATCATCATCACCATCACCATCACCATCATCATCATTATCACCACCATCATCATCACCACCATCATCATCATCACCACCATCATCATCATCATCACCATCACCCTCACCATCATCATCATTATCACCACCATCATCATCACCAGCACCATTGTTAGTGTTTTGAGTACTAAAAAGTTGAGGCAGTCCTGCCAATATGGGGTTTGGCATGTTTGCAAGGAAATATGCTAAATCCACAAGTAACTATAACACAAAGCCAAATGTGGAAATATCCCTTGAAAGCTACCACAGCACCCTCAGATGTGGAACCCTGGTTCACTAAGACAAAATTATCGAAGGGAGATTGCCCACCTGACATCACCCACTCTGGGTATCAGAACTTTGACTCCCATAAGTTCAGGAATTTAACCTCCAGTCTTTTAACTTGAGACTCCACGCAAAGGGAAAGAGGAGTTCGTTAGCATGAATAAAGCTCTATTCTGTAGTAAGCACACTCTTATGCACATGAGTCATAAAGGATATGCTGGTGTCATCTCCAGGCCACTGTCTCTAAACGGTGGGAGCCCCACTCCAGAGGGCTCCCTGGCCACTTGCATCGTCTTCGGTGATGTCCAGACACTGGGATGTCTGCGTCTTACTTCAGGGCACACAGGTTGACCACAGATGGTTTCAACTCTTACTTTTAGCCCAGAGATGGCTGTGTAATGAGGGCTGCAGCTGGGTCTCCGCCCCGAGCACGTGTTGAGATCCACCAGCGAGATGAGCAGTGGCCCATCCTAATCACTGGTCTTCCACCTGCTGTGGCCCTGGGGGACGTCTTTAAATCCCCAGAGGAAGATCTGCTTCTAACTTGGGGTTAGAACTGAACCCGTATCCCTCATTTGTGCCATGCCACAAAACTTCCTGTTAATGCCCCTAAAATATTCCCCAGGCAACAGTAGCTCAGGCACTGCTGTGAATCATTCTGGGCTTGGTATCACGTGGGTTGTGATGTGAGAGCCATAGCTAAGCTATCAGTGGCAGAGGTGACAGAGACCAGGTGGGCAGGCTGGTAGATGGGGCAGGAGATTGGAACACAGGTCAGGGAAGGTGGGGAATGGCTTTGGATTAGGTCGCGGAAAAATGGGTCTGAGGATGGAGAAGAGGTAATAGGGGAAGAAGAGAACATTCTAGACATGGGGAGCAGTGTCCTCTCCACTGTCCACCAAGTGCCTTGCACAGTGCTTGGCACATCGTAGGTGCTCAGTAAACCTTTAGTGAATGAATGAATGAATGAATGAGGCATGGTACAAAGGTGAATAATGATAAGGCAGATTTTCACTGCACCCTAATTATTGTGTTTTGACTCTAATATGAAACCCAAGTTGGAGAGCAACAAAAAACAAAAAGTTTCAGTGCTGTTTAATAGTGATGCATCAGTACACAAAAATCATTTGCTATTTTAATGTCTAGGCTTCAGTTTTAAATTTAATGGGAATACCTTATTTCCTTCTCCATCTCCATCCTTCCTTCCTTCCCCTCCCTTTCTGTTCCCTTTCCCCTTCTCTCTCTCCCTTTCATTCTTAAAACACCTACTATATATTGCTTGGTTTCTAAAGCGCACATCATTTATGACTTACAAAAAACTAAAAACAGAACCTATGCAGTAATGTATTTGTTGTTGTAATTTCATAACAGATGCGACTGTTCCGAACCACGAGACAAAGCTGACTCTTTGCTGGCCTTCCAATCACTGTCTTAAAGTCAGCCAAATGGAACAGGGCCCCTAAGATAGATGATCCTCAAGGTTAGAAACCCGCTACGGTGGTTACAAATCTGCGTGTCATAAATAATATTGCATTTACAAATAGACTTGAAAAAGGTCAGTGCATTTTCTCTGCCCTTTTAAAGCTGTTCCCTTTATTTGTTAAAGGGTTTGGGTTACAGATGAGCTTTCTTGCTTTTATTAATGTCTCTCCTGCCTTGAAACCAAAACGGGGCTCTGAAAAAAACAGTGAGTGACTGCCTTATCTTATTGCATTTTTACACAGCTTTAAAGATCATTTCATTTGTGAATTTGAGTACTGTCTCGGGGGGGAAAACATTTACCAGCCAAGCAGAGGAATCAAGAAGAGGTAGAACCTAATGTTCAGCAAGAAGTAAAGTCTTGTCCTAGGAAAATATTAGATACAATTTTAACCTCACCTCTTAGAAAAATAGAATTCATTTTTTGAAGGACACATTGTTCTGAAAAAAGTTATATTATGAATAATTAACACCTTTTTTTTAGCCATAGTTTATTAACATACTTTTGAAGAAGTACCTTGAAAGCAAAAAAAAAAAATGGTGGCTCCTCTGAATACCTAGCTGCAGGTTTTTTCTTTCCTGGGACCAGCTGACTCACCCAGCATCTGCGTCACTCAAATCCTGTCCACTCTGCAGAGAAGGTCAGGGCTCCAAGAGGTGACAGGAGCTTCCTCTCTGGGGAGGCCCTGGACACAGAGCTGTGACTTGAAGGTGGCTCTGGGTTCTCAGGCTTTTGCCCAGCCGTGGGGACGGCTGCCCCTGAGTTTCTCCTCCCTTCACCAGGCCTGTCTTCTGAGCTCTCCAAGAGCTGCTTTTTTTTTTTTCTGCTTGTCTTCCTTCCTTTCTTCCTTCCATCTCTCTTTTTCCCGCTGTCCTTTCCTCCCTCCCTCTTTTTCCTTGCTTTCAAATTCTCTTCAAATTTCTATCATCAATTTTAATTATACAATTTTTATAAAAATATATTCTCAACGAACAAACTACAGAAACAAAACGATATTCAATTTTGGTTTGACCCCTGTCCACACAGCAGTGCTTTCAGGGTGTGGATGGCCTTCCGGACACTCACAGGTGATGCTCTTTTGTCTGTGTGACTGTGTTAACGTAAAGGTGTTGTACTGCGGGTTATATCTGGCAATTTGATTTTTAAAAAATATTTTAATATTGTATTAAACCTCAAATAGATACAAGTTAATCTGTAATAGATGTGGGGTATACAGAATAACAGGACAGCAAACACCTGTGCGTCTCACACCCGGTGTAAGAAATGGGATCTTACCTTTGATTTAGAAGCTGCTTTAATGCCATGCTTCTCCTTCAGAGGTAACCACTCACATGAATTTTGTGTTTAGTATTTCTTTACCTTTCTTTATAGTTTCTTCGTATGTGTATCATCCCTGAAAATATGCAATGGAATTTTTCATGTTTTTATACTTTATGTAAATGAGATCAAACCCAAGTGGTGTGTGTGTGTGTGTGTAGCTGAAGCTCATTTATTTTCATTCTTCTACAAAAGCCCCTTTGCGGGCTTCCCTGGTGGCGCAGTGGTTGCGCGTCCGCCTGCCGATGCAGGGGAACCGGGTTCGCGCCCCGGTGTGGGAGGAACCCACATGCCGCGGAGCGGCTGGGCCCGTGAGCCGTGGCCGCTGAGCCTGCGCGTCCGGAGCCTGTGCTCCGCAACGGGAGAGGCCACAAAAGTGTGAGGCCCGCGTACCACAAAAAAAAAAAAAAAAAAAAAAAAGCCCCTTTGCATGAGTAGACCACAATTTTTTTAGCTAAGCAAAATCATTCTTTATTTCTAGCCTAAAAACAACATTTCTACATATATGTAAGCCTATAAAAAAGAACAAGAAACCAACACATATATATAATAATTTTACAACTACCAGAATTAAAATAGAGCTACGAATAAAACTGACATAATCGCATGTCACTCAGTTTAAAAATTTTATCGAAACCTTGTATGAAATTGTATTTAGGAAATATATTTTATTATATTACCTTGCCTTATGGTTTTAGTACCTTTACTGTATCCAACATTGTCAATAAATTTTCATGTTGTAACCGGCATTACTTAAACTAGCATTATCTTTATTTAAATTAAATTTACCAAGGATTAGACCACCGTTGATGTACACATTCCATTATTGTCTGTAGCTGAGACCACTGCTAATTTTTTGCTGTAGATTTCCGTGTACATATCCCCTGATGCACACGTACAAGAGTTTATCTAGGACATTTACCCAGGACTGGCCTGGGTGTGCACATTTTCAACTTAACGGGAAACGCCAAATGGTTTTCCAGACTGGCCGTTGCAAGTCCCACTCCTGCGCAGAGTGTGGAAGGGTTCTGGTAGCTCCACATCCTGCCCAATGCTGGGTCATTACTGGAATTTTAAATTGGGGGATTTTTAAATCAGGTGGCTGTGAAATGGGACCTCACTGCTTTCACTTTTATTTTCCTGATCGCTAACGTGGTTGATCATCTTTTCCTCTTCTCTGAACAGCTTATTCACACTTTGAGCCCATTTTTCTCAATGGTTATTTGTTTTGGGGGGGGATTGTAAGAGTTTTTCTATAACGATCACAGTAACCCCTTGTTGGTTGTAGGTATTGCAACTCTCTTCTCTCTTGTCTCCCTTCTCCTTTGGTTTTCCTTTTTACTTTGTTTTGCTGTCTTGTGATCAACAGAAGTGCTTAATTTTAATGTAGCCCAATGTATCAATATTTCCCTTTTAAATTTATGATATTTTGCCAATTTTATTTTCCTTCCCCTGAGATTACAAAAGGAGTCTCCTTTTTGTCTTCGATGAATTTATCGTTTTGCCTTTCACATTTAAGTTTTTAATCTACCTGGAGTCACTTCTGTCAGATGAAAAATAAGATTCAATTTTCATTGTTTCCATATGGATAATCACTTGACATGGCTCTATTTATTGAAAAGTCCATTCTTTGTAAAGCCAGCTTTGCCATAACTCAAGCTTTCATATACAGGTTCCTAGGCTTGATATTTTTTTCCATTTGATGATCTCTCCTGTGCAAATACCACTCAGTCTTAATTGTTATAGATTTATATTAAGTGCTGATATTTAGCAGGGCAAATCCCTCATCTTATTCTTTGCTCTCAGAGGTATTTTTTAATTTTGTTTATTCTTTAGTTCAGAATCATCTTGTCAAGTTCCAGCAAAAGAATGATTCCCGCCCCCCCACCCCCCAAAAAACCACTGGGATTTTGATTGGAATGCGTTGAATCTATAGATCATATAGGTGAGAACCGATATGCTTATGTTATTAATTGTACCAATTTATGAACGTGGACTGTAGCTCTATTTATTTTGGTCTGCTTTAACATGTCTCAATAATGTTTTATACTGTTTTCATAAAGTTCTTTCACATCTTTTGTTACATTTATTTCTATATAGTTGATATTTTAATGACTTTAAATTGATTTTACAATGGTATTTTTATTATATTTTATATCTGTCACTAAAGTAGAGGCATACCTTTTTTTTTTTTTTTCCTAGTACGCAGGCCTCTCACCGTCGCGGCCTCTCCCGTTGCGGAGCACAGGCTCCGGACACGTAGGCTCAGCAGCCATGGCTCATGGGCCCAGCCACTCTGCGGCATGTGGGAACTTCCCGGACCGGGACACGAACCTGCGTCCCCTGCATTGGCAGGCGGACTCCCAACCACTGAGCCACCAGGGAAGCCCCCGAGGCATACCATTTTTTAAAATTGCTGTATAATTGACATACATTATATTAGTTTCAAGTGTATAACATAATGGTTTGATATTTGTATATATGTTGAAATGGTCACTAAAATAAGTCTAGTTAACATTCATCTACACAAACCGTTGATATATATGTGTGTGTGTGTGTGTGTGTGTGTGTGTAAAATGTGTGTGTATGTGTGTATATATATATATTTGCAAATAATCCCATTAAACTCATCAATTGTTAAACTATATCTGTTGATTCTCTTGAGTTCTCTATGTAGAGAATAGTATCATTTGAAAGTAATGAGCACTTTTTCCTTTTTTTTTTTATAGTCCTTGTAGACTCTTTTTGTTTTTCTGGCCTTATTATATGAGTTAAGACCTCTAGTACAATGTTGAATAAAATGGTGATAAAAGGCATCTTGTTTGTGGTTTTAAACAAAACATATTCATGGTAATGTTTTTTGTAACCCCCCCAAATAAATACAGAATTAAAGTCCACTGGTCTGCAGGGGGGAATCCAATGAAATTCAGGCAGACAGTTGAGCCTGATACGCAGTAACACGAATGAATAACAGCCATACTGAAAGGGGTAGAGAGAAAAAGAACTAACCTAATCACTCTGGAAATAGAATCTTGGCTGTATAATGTAAGTTTAGCCTTAAGAAAGAATTGTCCACAGATCTTGTAATCGGGATATTAAATTTGTTTCTTCTCCAGGGTATGGAATAGAGATTCTGAAGCTGCTTTAGGGGTACACTTGGACTGAGAAAATAAGTAAATAGGCTCTGAATTATGAGAGCCAGATTTCTCACTGTCAGAGAAAGGTAACAAATAAGGAAGGGGGAAGACAGAAGGACGAACCTGGTGTGTTGGGTAG
The DNA here is from genome assembly GCF_002837175.3 of Physeter macrocephalus. NCBI lineage: Eukaryota > Metazoa > Chordata > Mammalia > Artiodactyla > Physeteridae > Physeter > Physeter macrocephalus. Next base: position 29,901,431 of record NC_041232.1, read on the forward strand.
GAATCCAAAGCATCGTCATGGACTCCTGTGTTTTTAAATTATATACAGATACATATAGACAGATCGATGTACTCTTTATACACTTTAAACCCTTCTTTTGTATATTATCATATTAAGTACATATTTTTTTTAACATCTTTATTGGAGTATAACTGTTTTACAATAGTGTGTTAGTTTCTCCTTTACAACAAAGTGAATCAGTTATACATATACATATGTTCCCATATCTCTTCCCTCTTGTGTCTCCCTCCCTCCCACCCTCCCTATCCCACCCCGCTCATGGTACATATTTAATATTCTACAGCTATTAATTATAATATCTGAAATCTTTGCAGATCCGATTGTGTTGATTTCTGTGACTCCTCAATGTCTTTGCTTTCAGAGAGGTAGATGAGTGATAAACAGGTAGATAGATGATAGATAGACAGACAGATGATAGATACATAGATGATAGATAGACAGATGATAGATAGACAGAAAGATGATAGATATATAGATGATAGATAGATACATAGATGATAGATAGATAGATAGATAGATGATAGATACATAGATGATAGATAGATAGATGATAGATAGATGATAGATAGCTAGATAGATAGCTAGATAGATAGATGATAGATTGACAGAAAGATGATAGATAGATATATAGATGATAGATAGATACATAGATGATAGATAGATGATAGATACATAGACAGATGATAGATGATAGATAGATACATAGATGATAGATAGATAAATAGATGATAGATAGATGATAGATAGATAGTTAGATAGATGATAGATACATAGATAGACAGATGATAGATAGATGATAGATAGATAGATAGATAAACAGATGATAGATAGATGATGGATAGATAGATGATAGATAAATGATAGATACATAGATGATAGATAGATAGATAGATGATAGATGATAGATGATAGATAGATAGATAAACAGATGATAGATAGATGATGGATAGATAGATGATAGATAGATGATAGATACATAGATGATAGATAGATAGATAGATGATAG
>NC_041232.1:29902603-29919855 GCF_002837175.3 Physeter macrocephalus
ATAGATGATAGATAGATAGATAGATGATAGATAGATAGATGATAGATAGATGATAGATAGATAGATGATAGATAGATAGATAATGATTATTTTAAAACATGAGCTCTTGTTTTGCAGACCTTTATCTGTGGGAGTTCTTGAAGCCTGGGCTGAAGGCGGACTCCGCTGGAGGGCTTATATTTGTATCTGCCTGTCAGTTATCTGGGTTTCTTCCCAATTCTGGGTCATTTGAATTCGGGTCACTCAAATGTAAGTTCCTGGTTTGGAGTTTGTTGATCCTAATAGTATGAATTTAGACTGAAAAAGTGTGGGGTCCATTTGTGGTTATAAACTATGGGGGTGGGCAGGGGAGATTTTTTTCTTCCCACCAAGGACTAAGATTTGAGATAGGAAATTTCTTTACTGGGTGCTGGAGGAGGAGGAGAGAACTTATTTCTGGCTCACCTTTACACCTTGAAGACATAGCCCTTTACGATGCCAGATTTAGGCAGCAGGGTTATTTAATTATTTCTTTTTTGATACAGTTTCCCTGAAAAGCCTGTAAGAGAAAACAAAAGTATAGTGGTTAAGAATATGAGGCTGTTTAGGCTTGAATTCCCGAAGGGCTACTTCCCAGCTGTGTAACCATGAGCAAATTATCAAATCTCTAGCATTCAATGTCCTCATCTGTAAAATGGGGATAATAACAAGACTGTGTACCTTACAGAGCACTAGTGAGGCTTAGTTGAGATAACGTATATAATGACCTAGCCCTGTTTCTTGACACGTAGCAAGTGCTCAATAATCATCAGTTCAATGGATATATAAACTTTAAAGCAACAAGGCTGGGTATGCAAAAAATGAATTTTTCTTCATTTCAAATGGAAGACGATTCAGTCCTTGACTCTGAACTCCTGGAGCTGGGTGGTGGTAAGGGGTGGGAGAGCCCACTTTCTCCTTTGGGGTTGGTCTTGTAGAGGAGTCTGCAGCAGATTTATTGTTCTGTGCATGGACAATGCCAGCTGTTCCCTGTGGCAGAGTTCTTCATGCCCTGCTGCAAACTCTGGCCCCTTCCCGGCCCCTGCGTTGGCTGGCCTCCGACTCCCTGAGCCCCTGCTGGTCCCTATTGCTTTATTTCTAGAGGCCCCTGTAAGGATCGTGGTCCTTTCCTGAGCAGGCCTCCAGGTCCCCAATCTGAACCAAGGGAAACGTCCGGTCCTCTGTCACCCCATATAGGAGCCGTGGGCAGGGGTTATTCTTTGTTTAAAATATTTATTTATTTTTGGCTGCATTGGGTCTGAGTTGCGGTGCACGGGCTCTTTGTTGCGGCGTGCAGGCTTCTCTCTAGGTATGATGCGGGGGTCCCAGACCGCGTGGGCTCTGTAGTTGCAGCACATGGGCTCAGTTGCACTGCTGCATGTGGGATCTTAGTTCCCAGACCAGGGATCGAACCCGTGTCCCCAGCATTGGAAGGTGGACTCTTAACCACTGTGCAACCAAGGAAGTCCCGAGTGGTTATTCTTATATTCCTCTGTCCCTCCCCCCAAACAAGGCCTAGGCTTTGACTTCTGTACCCACAAGCTTTCACAAAACAAAAACTAGAACAAAGCAGAGAAAAAAGAGAGCATGCATGCCCTTAACACAAAAGCCTAATTCCCTGCACTGGTACTCCTCTGGGTACCCACATTCATGCAGCATTTAGCTCAAGATTCCTTCACTCTTGCTGGCTCATCAGTACAATTTAAAACATGTACGTTTGTATTTTTTGCAGAATGTGTGGCTGTTCTGGGCAGGAGGATTGGTGCCGCGCTGACTCTAGCAATACTAACCAAAGCTAGTACACGTTGAGGCTTTATCTTATGCCAGAACTGTGCTCTGCGGACTAGCTCACGTACTCTTCACACCAACCCCGGGAGACAGGGAGGATTGTTTTGGCTATTTCACAACTTACTTTATAAATCCTCATGTGAAAGGGTCCCATCATGATTTTAGTTCAACTGTAAAATTAGTTTGGAAAATGTAATTCTTGGACATAATTCTCTGTTTGGAGTTATCTTCCAAATCAGCACAGAAACGGCAGCTTAAAGATGAGTTAAAATCCTGGCAGAGTATCACCCTGGAGTGATTTCATATTGTGTATTTGGTGTGAGAATTATTTGACCCGATGGAAAAGAAAGGCAGTCCCTGAGTAAGTAACAAGAATCAAACATTGCATCTTAGAAGGAGACTTCCAAGGCCCGTTCCTAGTCCTCACATGGAAGGTCTTTAATTAATTAATTAATTTATTTATTTATTTAGGCTGCACCGGGTCTTAGTTGCGGCATGTGGGATCTTTATTGTGGCATGCAGACTCTTAGTTGTGGCATGCATGTGGGATCTAGTTCCCTGACCAGGGATCCAGCCCAGGCCCCCTGCATTGGGAGCATGGAGTCTTACCCACTGGACCACCAGGAAAGTCCCTGGAAGGCCTTTAGATTATTCTATTAGCAAGGAATTGTCTGATCATGTGTGTACCTGGCAGAGTGAGAGATTAAGCCCCCAAACTGTCTGTGTTATGAAGATTTTCCAGTTAAGGTTTGCTAGAAAGCTCGCCATAGATATTTTTGTTTCATCATTTTTTAGAACATTAGATTACTCTTCATTAAAAATTATTTTATCCCTTTAAAAATATCCCTGAGAAACAAAACAAACAAATATGTCCCTGAAAATTCTATAAAATATAGGAGTAAATAATCCCTTCAGCAGAGGCACTAGATTGGACCATGTAAACAGGCATTATTAGCTATCTTTGCTTAGGGCCGTTTTCTGTAGAACCTTATTCTAAGGACAAATATTTCAAGCAAAATATGACACATTTGCTCTGTTTACTATTCCTTATGGCATTTCAAGTCCAGCTATAATTTGACAAATTTTTAGACTTCACAAATAGATTTCTTTGTACAACTCTGAGAATTTAAACATTGCCAGAGGCTTCGGTGGGATAAAGCTGTTCTTAACTTACCAGCGATGTGTCACAGGGGTGAAACACGCCTTGTTTTTCTGGCAATCATTTTTTATATTTAGTAGAAGCGGCATTTAGCACACACCCTGCAGTGCAGTTTACATTTCTATGTGCATAACCTATATATTACGTGTCCTTCCTGTAGTGGGATGAATGCATTTTAGCTCAAGGATAAAGCAACATTTTCACTTCCATCTCTCCCCTATTCTGTGTCATGTCTCTGTTACAGTCAACAGAGTCCAACTTTCTTATAAGAAAAAAACAATTTGTCCATGGAATTTTTCAGGGAGACAAAAACAACATATGTGACTGGACCCACACATGCATAAAGTTAGAGGGTGACTGCCAGTACTAAGTGCAAACATCTTCAAGGATGCTTTCTCACCCTGCTTTCATTTGAATGAAAACTGGCCCCCTGGACAACCTTCTCACTATAACCACAGAGCTAGGTCCCTTTATAAAGAGGTAGAACACTGGTGCTTAGAAGATGGTAAACCTTTAAGAGTTTGGCTTCCATGCTTATCTCATAAAGAAGTCATATGAAGTTTAGTTTTGAGGTCATTTGGAACCCTTTGAATCATTTCACATGTTCATCTTCCGTGTGTGGCGTATTTTTGGTTATTTATTACATTGCAGGATGGAGCCACCTGAACTCCTTTCAGGAGTAAGTCAGAGTGTAAATATGCACACACAAAAATAGTTATATGACATGTTTGCATCTGAATCCAGAAAGGGAGAAGGCTTGAGGAGGGGCAACCACAGTATTTTTTTCAATTAGAATTCTTATATTTTGATAAGAAAATTTTTAAAAAAATTTTAATTGTGGTAAAGTAACATACAACATAAAATTTACCATCTTAACCATTTTTAAGTGTATAATTCACTGGCATTAAGTACATTCACATTGTTGTGCAACCATCACCATTTGATAATAATTTTTTTTGTTTTGCTACTTTTTTTTTTGTTATTGGTACATGATGTCATTTTTCTTTAAAACTTCAAGGACTTTGGTCTTTTTTTGTAGGATCGTGTGCAAACTCTGGGTTGCAACATGTGCCGTCTTGGATGCATAAAGAGGATCCCACAGAGCCATCAATAGGGTTAATGCTGTAAGTTGTTTTCCAAGAACAGTGAGGATTTTGATTAATTCCTGTTGGGACCAATAGCATGAGTTCTTTAAATGGTCAGCCAGAATTTGCGGTTTTTAGTTGCTGCCATCATGGGATGAGATCCAGGCCTTCTCAGAAAACCCTTTGGGGGACCTTTGCACCTGGGCAATCTGAATAGTTGTAGGCGAGTTGCTGCCATTGCCAGGAAGAGGCTGAGGGAAGTCTTAGTGGTCCAGTCTTCAATAGATGGCTGTGAGTGAGCTTTCCCAAAAGGTGAGGGTTAAAGGAAGGCAGGACTGCAAATTCTCTTTGGGGAAAGGGGGAGGGAGTTGCATTTAGCATAGAGACTGCTTGAGTGGTCAGTAACCCGCTTCGCACGGGAGAACAGGAGTCTAGAAAAAGCAGAGCCAAGAAGTTAGTGGTGCAGATTAAAGCAGGTTTCCCAGATTAGCTCAGGAGTCATCCCTGAAAAAAGAAATAGAGAGAGGGTGGTGGGGGAGGGTGAGAGAGAGAGGAGCACCCATCTTCCAGGAAAGAAGGCAACTCCCTCCACAAGCAACAGACGGAAAAGGGTTTTGATACAACGTGAAAGCACAGAGCCTAGAGCCGTACGTAAGTGTAGAGGTTGTTGCTAAGGCCTGGGAGATGTTGCTAAGGATTTCTCTGTTTTTGAAGCCATAAAGGAGGAAAAGGAGGAATCATAATACTTAAGGATTAGTGAGCGAGGTACCAAGTCCTGGCTCAGACCAGAGATGCTCACGTCGTAATGTACACACTTCCCCTGGAGGGAGCATCAAAAAGATTCACGTCATGTGGCTCAAGGAGTGACTTAAAACTCCTTCAGTGGTTTCCTACTGCTTTAGAAATAAAATCCAAACTCTGGATCGTGGCCTCTGGGCCGAGCAGGAGTGGTTCTAACCTTCTTCCTATCCTCCTCCCTTCTCCTCTCCGAGGCCTAGAGTGCCGCACCGTTTACCTCCTCTGCCCACCCCAGTACGTCCTGCCTCTTCTGCAGGACTGGCTCCCCCTGCTCCACGTGCTGCGGCACTGTCATCCTTGATCTGGGCTTGTCACCTTTCCCAGAAGATTCCCCTCCCCCAGGGACCTCCCTAATTATTTATTCTCTCATCACTCAGTATTTGTTCCAACCTGGAATGATTTGGTTTATTCATCCGTTTGCTTCCTTATTTTTTCCCCATTAGAATAGTTATCCATTCAAATGGTTATTCTCTCAAGCAATATTTATTGAACCTACCTTGCGCCTAGAACAGCACTTGCTTTTAGGGTTTATCAGTGAACAAAGCAAAGATTCCCACCCTTGGGGACCTTACAGGAGAGAAAGGACCACAGGAAATCAGTGAAGCACCTCGTGTGTCAGCCGGTGACGTGCTGCGGACCACGTAAAGCTGGGGAGGCCGGTACACAGGGCTGGGGAAGGGCTGCATTTTGAGCAGAATTTGTAGTGTTTCAGGCCTGGTGTGCAGCCCAGTGTAGCTGTTCCACAAGTGTGAGAGGAAGCCAGGGAGAGGGGTAAAAACAGCACACAGGGCTTCCCTGGTGGTGCAGTGGTTGAGAGTCCGCCTGCCGATGTCGGGGACACGGGTTCGTGCCCCGGTCCGGGAAGATCCCACATGCCGCGGAGCGCCTGGTGCCGTGGGCCATGGCCGCTGGGCCTGCGCATCCGGAGCCTGTGCTCCGCAACGGGAGAGGCCACAACAGTGAGAGGCCCGTGTAACGCAAAAAAACAAAACAAAACAAAAAAAAAAAAAACAGCACACAACCTGAGAGTCTTTTTAAATTGCTACCACGCTTATAATCGTGGTCACATCATAAAGTATGCTGGAGGGGAAAAATATTGAGAAGCACGGCTTTAAACTTCATTGCTTTTAAAATTCATTGCTTGCCAGACAATATATTAAATATTCACGTGAAATCTAAGTTGCATCCTGATTTAAAACCCATTAAAATGTTGGAAAATGTTCATCTTTTAATCAAGAAACTATTTTAATTATACCTTTACAGGTGATCAGTGGGGAAACCATGATTTTAATTTGGATTTTGGCCAAAGCACTTGCCTTGTAATTCAATCCACCAGAAACTCTTGTAGCCTGCAGGCAATAAATAGTCTTTACAGGAAAAAGTGCTAGAGGGGGGAGAGACAGCTTTGGTGTTTTATATGAAAACCCAGAGAAGTGCCAGTAGCAGATGGTGAAGTCCCAAGGTGCTGTAAACCAGCCTAACAGTGTTATGCAGAAACCCCACTATTATAACACAAAGTGAAGTTTTCTTGTAGAAGGGAATTTTAGATACTAAATTACAGAGTGGAACTTACAGGGAGTGATGCTCATTATAGAAAACCCCCCCATGTACTTTGCATTTAAAATGTCCTATTTGCATTTAAAACCAGTGTAATAATCTCCAGAAATGTGTGGGATAAATAAGCCAATGACTTTAACTCTATCTCCTTGCCAAATGCCACATTAACAAGGAAGGGAAGTGATTTGCTCCTGGAATAACATGTCCTCCTGTACAAGAGAGGAACAGAGCAGAAAATGTATCCAGTGATCACTGTTTAGGGTGGAAACTTCTTATCACCACCTTTAGGAGAATGCTCACATGGTTTGTGTCTCCTGCAAGTTGGTTGCATTGAATGTTGCTCTTCGTAAGCACTGGTATCAGCCTAGTAGCCTTTCATTGTAATGGAACTCAGCCTGGACTTTCTCTGGACTTCTTAATTATTCATGCTAAATAGAGAAGGCCATTAATTATTCAACTAATCCCTCTCTGTGAAAAAATGCTCTTCGGATCCTTATTATACATTTTAGCTACCTAGTTAGACATAATTAGCCAAATAAATGATAACTCCCTGGTTTTTTTTAGGAACCATTCATGTATAGCCTAAGTTTCAAGAATGGATTTCTAAACATAATATTATTATTCTCAGCAAGACTTCTGACGTCAGAGTCTGGTAGCGCACTGATTCTCAAAAGTGACCAGAGCTACCCTTTTGCAGACTATTCAGGCTGATAGGAGCTTCCACATTTTCCCACCTACCCAGTCAGTCAGTAATGTTTTAATAACTTAGGTGGTGGTCATAAATCACCTGTGACATGTCCAAAATATTTTATTACTGAGCCAAAACAGGATCATGGTTTTCACAGTCTTCCAAGGCCGCCTCCTGAGGGCTCAACTGCTTCTCGCACGTGCAATCTCACACCTGGGCCCACCTGTGCTCTCCTCTTCCTCCATGCCCTGGGCCTGCTGGAGGCTGTGGTGCAGGATGCCAAGAGGGACCCCCTCTGTGTCGGCAGCTGCATGGTCCAGACTTTGGGAGACGTGGGATGGGCGCAGCCTCTATTTCCTGTGGAAGACAGTTCTGAGCTGCATCTCATAAGGCTCTTCAGAAGATCCAGAATGGACAGAGCATCCGTAGCCACGGTGGAGGCCCCTGGAGGACACGTTCCTGCGTTAACTTTCCCTCCTTCTCTACTTTGTGTCCCCTCGTGCCACACGCCCTTTCGTGAAATAAACCAGCTGCACACAAGCCTTTGTACAGGCTGTGCTTTGTGGAAGAACCCAGAGGGCACATCACTATTTAGTCTGCGTCTTTCTACAGGAACAAATATTTCATTTTCTCTTCAAAGCCAAAACGGATACAGTCCTGTTAGAAAATCAGTAAGCCAATATATATAGCCTGGTAAGGTGCTAGGAACGGTCTTAAGAATCAGAATAGAGGGGCCCAGGGGCAGACCTGGGCCCTCATTTTTCTGGTGAATATGCACCGGGCATCTGCCAGCACCAGGCTCTCTGCCACGGCGGGTGCACAGAGGAGTGAGAGGGGTGCCGCCTTGGCCACATCCATGGGGCATCTCCATAAAGGACACGCGTAGGATGGGGAGTCAGAGGCCAGGGCTAGAGTTTCACCTCTAGGTTATGTGATCTTATTATTGTTCCCCATATTAGATATCATACTAGAACGAAATAATGATTCCTCTCTTATAATACTTGGAGCAATCATCTTGTTTTGCTTATGTGAGATCCTGCTGTGAGGCTGGAAGCTGCAGGCCCCATGTTCCTCCCAGCTGTCCACACCACGATGGTCCCACCTCTCAGCCAGTGAGGTGAAGCCACAGGCTGGGCTGGGTGGACATTCCCCCGGGAGCCAGCAGGTGGTGCTGAGGCCGCATGGGACCCCTGGGTTAAATTCGAGTTTAGCACTTCCTGTTGTAGGAGAAACGAAATGTGATTCTTCCTTCGCAGTTGAGCAGGGAGTGGATTTTGTAATTGTTAGCGTTTTGCAACTAAAGTCTCCAGGTCATTTGTCTTGAACTCATTTCTGGCTTGACTCATCCCAAAAGTTCAGCATAGTTTTCAGCGTTCTTTGATAACCTAGTGAGCCAGAGGTCCTACTCACCTTTGTGTGGGTGCAGACCTAGCAACTTAGTTGGAGCTTAGAGATGCTTCTGAAATGGATGCAGCACCTGCACAGATGAATCACTCATAGATAAGTAAGCCAAGACGCTGGGGGCCAAAGTGGCTTGTTCAAGGCCACACCGGCAGCCTGGACCAGCTCCCAACATGGCCCAGGGCCCCCAAGTCTTTCTGTTGTCCACCCGCCCGGATGCCAAATCTGAGAAGCACCAGGTTATTTTCTTTATTATTGTTTACAAAACAGCTTTTTAGCATATGAATTTAATACATAAATCCGTGAGAAATTTTGATTCCATCTACAGAGAAATTCACCTTAGAGGCATATCTGTTTATTAATATGTATATGCCATATTTAATTAAAAAAGAAACCTTCGTGTCAAGGTTCAAAAACTTCAGTTTCCATCTAGTTCAAATTATTCAGTGAGGCATCATTACACACAGCAGGGGAATTGTATGCTAGAAAAACCTCATTTATCCAACATTAGCAGAGGCACAATAAGCTAATTCAAAATGTGAAGTCACCAAATTCTACTTTTACAGCCCTCAAAATATTTTTGGAAAATGCTAATCATTTGGATGGATAATTTCTTAAATATAGTGTACATTTCTTGTCGGGAAAAATATGGCATATAATCTCACTGATTCTTTATGGCTGAGGGTCCCCACTGAACCGGAGTTTTGCCCTGTGCAGTGTTACCTTCGTGGCAAAAGAGGGCCTGCTTGACAACGAAACCTGTCTGATGTGAATAAAGGACTCCGGGATGCTCTTCTCATTTTAGTCTTTCTTTCTGCCCGTTCGGGCTTCTCCTCTTTTCTTCACTGTCACGCTGTCTGCTTCCCCCTGCCCTGTCTTCTTCCCGCCTCTGTCTCCAGTGGATTTCTCCACAGTCACCCAAAGCCACACGCACGCAACTGACTACTCCCAATTGATTGTGGGTTGGAAAATAATTGTCTGTAAAACTAGAATAAAAGCAACCGTCCCCGCCCCCCCAAACTGTGTGCCTTGCATTAGAACACAGTGTAAGAGTTATTGATGGGAGTGTTGACGTGCGTGGTCTTTGACTATGAGTTCTGCCCCCAGTTCACTGTGGTGGGAGTACTTCCCACACCACCAAGTCATGCTCGGACACCAGCGGGGAGGCCTACAGTTCAACTCAGTTCTGACACTGTCTACCTGGAGGTGGCATCAGATCCCTCAGGTTAAGGGCTCAGTCCTACAAGACTGCCTCCCCACCCACACCTTCAGATGCCAATCGCAAGTCCAGGCTGGCTTCTGGCCAACTGGCTCAAGATTGGAAGTTCCCACGACGCCCTCTTTAGGGTCCATTAATGTGCTAGAGTGGCTCACATTTTACTTACTAGATTACTGGTTTATTATAAAGGATACAACTCAGGAACAGCCAATGGAAGAGATGCAAAGGGCAAGGTATGGGGGAAGGGGGCGGAGCTGCCATGCCCTCCCCAGGCCCCCCTCTCCCTGAATCTTCATGGGAATCACCAACCTGGAAGGTCTCCAAACCCCATCCTTTTGGGTTTTTATGAAAGCATCATTACACAGGCACGATTGATGAAATCATTAACATTGGGCATTGATTCATCCTCCAGTCCCGCCACCTCTCTGAAGGTCGGGGGGTAGGACAAAAAGTTCCAAAAATCACTTCGTGACCACAGACTCAGATGTGGTTGAAAGCAGTTCTTTGTGAATACCCTGCCAGGGACAGGGATGAGGACCAAATACATATTTCTTATTACAAGTCACAGTGTCATGGAGCAGCTGCTTTTGGAGCACAGAGGCTTTCTGGCTGACTGTGCTCTATGTAGTGAGCTTACCTGATGAACAACTTCCAGTTCTGTGAGGTTTTCATTTGTCTTATTTATTATGTGGAATGTGCTTGGTGTCTCCCTTTGGCTGATTTTTAACTTCAGTGAGGGCAGCACAGCACTGGTAGAGGCAGTTTAAACACCAGCAAGGACTGGGTGAGTTTTAAGCCCTTAAAAGAAATAAAATCCCACAATTTTCAAAGATAAGAAACCAAGCAATATTTACGTGCCACAGTCCTGGAGAAAAGCCAGTATTTCAGGGGTAGCTCTCTCCGGGGCTGCAATTTTCGAGAAGAGGCTGGGAGTCAAGGTTGCTGGCTGAGGACAGGATGTTCTGAAAGTATCCAGCCTTTCAGGAACATAAGTATATGTATGGCCTGACTCCAAACACCTTCTTTCTGAGTAGGACTTCTTTGTCTGAAGACTGATTTGGCTGTCCTATAATTACTGGCCTTTTCATCTTGACTGTGGAACCACGTCTAGTCTTTCTTATTATGGGACATGTCACAGCCCTGGCTTAATTGCACAAATTTCCATTGTAAAAAGAAGCCCTGTTATTAATGATATTATTCAGCCAAAGATGCTAAATTGAATATTGTCTATACTGCCCTTACTTTTATTTTTTTTTTTTTGTTTGTTTGTTTTTTTTTTGTGGTATGCGGGCCTCCCTCTGTTGTGGCCTCTCCCGCTGCGGAGCACAGGCTCCGGACGCGCAGGCTCAGTGGCCATGGCTCACGGGCCCAGCCGCTCCGCGGCATGTGGGATCCTCCTGCCCTTACTTTTAAATACTCTGGAGAATATAAAAATCTTTGAAATAACATGATTTCAATAGCATATACTTAGCTTCTCTGGTCATTCACTGACTGGTTCTCATCCAGCCTCTCCTCTGGCTGTTTGTGTTGCTTTGGCATCTCTGTTCTTCCTCCCTCTCCCCTCTGAATGGGGGGCTCCCAAAGCATGGCCCGCGGTCCTCTGCCTTCCCCGCCACGGCCTCTTTGGAACATTCCTCCACACTCAAGACTCTATTTTTTATATATATATATATAAAATATAATACACGTATTATATATTTTATATATATATATTTAACATCTTTATTGGAGTATAATTGCTTTACAATGGTGTGGTATTTTCTTTTCTACAAAAAGGTGAATCAATTATACATATACATATCTCTCTCCTTTATCTCCCAGACAGAACAAAATCTTTAGTGTTTGGGGAGAAAGGCAATAAGCACTTCTGACCTTAGGATGTTAGGGAACAGTCGTTTCAGCTGGGAAAAGGGAACAGAGAGGAAAATTCTACTCCTGGGGAGAATCCTGACAGACACTACCTTAGTAAAATGATGGAGGTGGATATCACTAGTAATACATCTAGTCATCAAGTACCCCCTGATATGATGCACTGAGAGGGGTACATCGCTTCTGTGGCACCTTTTAATAAAGCACCACCTATATCTAATCATGAGAAAACATCAGACAAACCCAATCGAGGGGGATTCTATAAAATAACTAACCAGTAATCTTCAAGAGTGTCAAAGTCATGAAAGAAAGGAAAGACAAACTGTCACAGATTGGAGGAGACCGTGAGACATGACAATTAAATGCAGTGTGTGGTCCTGGATAGGGTCCTAGAATGCAAAAAAGGATATTTGTGGAAAAACTGTTGAATTCCAAATAAATTCTGTACTTTAGTTAATAGTATTGCACTAAGGCTATTTTTTTAAACATCTTTATTGGAGTATAATTGCTTTACAATGGTGTGTCAGTTTCTGCTTTATAGCAAAGTGAATCAGTTATACATATACATATGTCCCCATATCTCTTCCCTCTTGTGTCTCCCTCCCTCCCTCCCTATCCCACCCCCCCAGGTGGTCACAAAGCACCAAGCTGATCTCCCTGTGCTAGTCATTCGTGCACAAAACTCCCAAATGTACGTCCCACGCCAGCCACCCCTTCTTACCATGCTTTCAAGGTCAGCCCAGTTTTCCCAGTCACCCAGCTTCAACATCTGGACTAATTTTTGACTCAACTCTTCCAATAGCCTTGGCATGTTGGGGGAAAAAGCCTCACGTTTATTTCCCCTTCAAAGTGTCTCCAAATCCTGACCCCTTTCTCTTTATTTTCCCCTACATCTGGGCCCCCATAGGAGCCTCTGGATAACTGTGCTTGCCTTCCAAATGATCTCTCTGACTTCAGTTTCATCCCACCTAAATAGTAGAGTCATAGATGTGGAAAACAAACTTAGGTTACCAAGTGGGAAGGGGGGATGGGATAAATTGGGAGACTGGGATTGACATATACACACTACTATATATAAAACAGATAACTTAAAAAGGACCTACTGTAGAGCACAGGGAACTCTACTCAATACTCTGTAATGACCTATATGGGAATAGAATCTAAAAAAGAGTGGATATATGTATATGTATAACTGGATCACTTTGCTGTACAGCAGAAACTAACACAACATTGTAAATCAACTGTACTCCAATCAAAATTAATTAAAAATTTTTAAAAAAAATATACTCCTTTGGGCTTCCCTGGTGGCGCAGTGGTTGCGCGTCCGCCTGCCGATGCAGGGGAATCGGGTTCGCGCCCCGGTCTGGGAGGATCCCGCATGCCGCGGAGCGGCTGGGCCCGTGGGCCGTGGCCGCTGGTCCTGCGCGTCCGGAGCCTGTGCTCCGCAACGGGAGAGGCCACGGCAGAGGGAGGCCCGCATACCACACACACACACACAAAATATATATATATATATATACTCCTTTAATTATATTACTTCCCTACTTAAAAATCTCCATTGGTTCCTTTAGGTTTACTAAATTGGTTCCTTTTCACTGGGTTCCAACATTGAGGATACCTCCATCTGTCTGCCCTGCCAGGTTGTCTCTTGGAGCTAGGAATGGGCTCCAACGACAGAAGACACAGCCCTGACACTTCCAGCCTGTGAACAGGGACAGTCATGCCTGCCCAGAGGCTGTCCTGAAAATTAAATAAGATTTGCAACTTCCAGAACAGAACCTGAAAGATGTTAGATGTTAAAGAAACACGCCCCATTTCCCACCCTATTTGTTTCTTGATGAGCTTGAACACAGATCCACGATTGACACTGGAGCAAACCAGGCATGACACTTGTGAAATGTGCTTGATGAATGGGTACTTAAAAAGGCTGGGAATGAGGCTGGGAATGTTCACTGGGGTGAGTGTTTTGGAGATGGCGCCATTTCAGAGGTGACAAGTTCCGCGTGAAGACGGTGATCATAGGTGGCTGAGAGGGCAAGGGGGCGGGAAGGTCACTGGTGAGGAAGACTGTGATCCAGGGAGACAGCACTTCTGTGGTGAGACCGTTGCTGCCCGAACCCAGGGGTCAGTAGGAGCATCACTGAGTGTGGGGATAACAGCTGTCCTGAGCTTCCTAAAGTGATGCAGTGTGAGGTCCACAACATTGCAATGATCCATGCTAACTGAAAATTCTTAAATTCGACCCATGAAGTCTTTAGGTATAATTTCTTTTAGATACAATTTCAATACAATTTCCAGGAAACACAGGTGTGGCAACCTTGCAGTGGGAAGCTCAGATCTCCGGCTGTAGGGGGTATGGTTGACTGAGGACCTCTGGATCCAGACCCTCCCCTGTCCTCATTCCCCACCCATACTCCCCACCCGTGCCACCCATCAAGAGCTGGGCACGCCCGGGATCCTGGTACAGGCCATTCCTGTGAGATGCACACTTCAGGCTGAGGGCTCTCCATCAGCCCAGCCGGAACTTCCCTAGAAATGCACTACGGACTGTGATGATACTTCCCAATTCCTTCCTTCCCCTCCCCCTTCACGGGGCTCGGACCTGCATGATTCACCTGCTCCCTCCCATTTAGAATTCAAAGGCATATCCCTCCATCAATATTTTGCCCATAGAAGACCATTCTGACGTCTGCTTCTCAGGGGATCAGAATTAACACTAATGGTGCGAGGAGTTGTCCAAGAAAATAGACGGGAAGATTGGGCTTGGAGTCTGGCTCGTTACCTCCAGTGGACAAAGAGAATGTCGTCCTGAGCGTTAGGGGAGATGAAGGTAGTCCCTGGCCCAAAGAGGGGCCCCGTTGCTAAAGATTTCACCGGTGGTGACCTGGGGAAAGTGCCAGGGAAGAACACCCTTGTAGGCGAAATTATTCAGGTATTTGAAAAATATGGGGTGGAACAGTGCCTACAAGGATGGCAGAGATGGCTCAGTTGTTCTGCTGCCCTGCAGAGGGATAATGGGAAACTGAGGGCTATTCACAAACTAAGTGTGAGAGGCAGATGGCCTCTTTGGTGGCTGACAAAGAGGCCCTTATCTCCTGCAAGAGAAGACTGGACAGAGCTGTGAGGCAGAGGCAGGCCCTGATAGAGTCCCGGGCTCCAGCGATGGCGTCTAAGTGAGCACTTAGACATCAAGTGCTAGTACCCTATGGTCAGGGCCAGTGGTGCGCTGGGCCCAGCTCTTCCAAGTTCACGGGAGCTGATTATGAGTGTCTCTTCAGAGCGCCATGTTCAATGACGTCGTATTTGTAGCTTGAAATCAGCCACAGTGGATTCTTTATCCCGCAGAAAGTAGCAAATACTAAGATTCAGGGGGATTTTTCCCCTCCTTTTCAGAGAGTTGGTTGTTAAACACTTAGCAGCACACGGTTAGTGAGGATCTTGGCTGGCAAAGCCTGGGATTCTGAAACACAGGATGGAAACATCTGGATGCAAATTCCAGAAGAGGCTGGCTCTGCGGACCGCCGGAATCCCCAGAACCTGCAGAGGTGGCCACCGTGCCCTGGGAAGAGCGGTGTCTCCTCATGTCCAAAGGTGCCGCGGAGACTTATAAGGATTATGCTTCGGGAAGTAACTCGCTAGTTCTCAATTTTAACAAAGGTGAATATAGTGACACAATTCTGATAAGAATCTGGATATCATTTTATTCTAATTAATTTTCTCATTAACATTTTACTTGGGATACCAAAAAACATTTTCCTAATCTCTACGTGACTCATAAGAAAACTCCATGGGATTCTACAAAAGTACAGAGATTAGTTCTGATTACACACTGAAGAGCCTGTACAAGATTTAATCGTAAAACTAATTAGAAAGATAATTAACAAATCATTATTAGGCCCATATAAAAGACAACTGAAAATAACTCTCACTTTTTATTGTGACTGAAGTCTAGGGGTTCCCTATCCGTTGACTAGTTTTTTTTCTGATTGTGTAAACCAAAAATAAATGTGAAAAGTGAATGTTAGCACAGTATTCTAATAGGGTACTGTTTATAGGACATGTACAAACTGTGAGTCAATAGTCTAGTGATCTGGGATCATCCACACTTAATATTAAGACAGAAGGGTTGTAAGGTTTTTAGCCACAGGCTGAAGAACTCTGTTTCATTCATCTTTGTTCTTATATGACACACAAAAGAATCTAAGTTTATTCCAAAGTAGCAAACACAAGTCCGCCTCCATGAAGCAAGAGCTAAAGTACACCAGCCATGACACTGAGCTTGTCTCAGTCCTGTTGAGTGGCTGTCCCTGGATGGGCATAAAAGGAGCATCCTGATAGATCTTCAGTGTTGACAAAATTTGCTCCGAAACATTTCCTTTTAAGTCGGTCGATCATCCATTAAGGACTGAATGTTTGTGTCCCCCAAACAATGTTGGGCCCAGCTCTGGGGATGTCCTCCACCTGTGAACTGCCCTCACCAATAGCCTGCAACAGTGACAACCAGGCTCAGTACGTATGTATCATCTGGACACAGAGTTTGTGGGTCACTGAGGGGACAGTGGGGTCCAATCATGTAGAAGAGGCTAACAGATGTTCTGACACTTCTCTCTTGGACATTTAGATATTGCTTTAGGATAAATGTGTGATGGGAATGCAGCCAGGCAAACTACTCTTGGCAAGCTTGCTTGGCCAGGGAATTACATCATGAGCTCTTTGGGGCTAAGAGAACAGAGGAAGGGGTCAGGACCTCACAAAGTGATCTTGATAGGGCTTGTTTGGGTCACTGAGAAGACATGTACAAACTGTCATCCAGGAAGTGACAGCTTCCGGGGCTTTCTGCCACTTGGGCTGTGCTTAGAGCAGGAAGACAGCTGCCCATTTAATTTCTGGTTGAGTGGGAACGTATGGTGTTTCTGAAAGGTTAAGAAGACTTTTCATGAAGGCTATGAGATCACCTAAGTCCAAGAGTGCCTGGCCTTTGCCTAGTAGTAAATCTTGATCAATTCCAGAAGATGGAGAAATGACAAGCCATGGACCTTTTAATAAAATTAAACTCGGCTATCACATAAACTTTTATTCCCAGGCCATAATCACCAGGTTATAACTGAAACTTAATTAGACTGTCTGGGGTCTTTCTTGGGAAGCAGAGTGTGGACAAGATTTTCCTTCTCAGGGATGTCTTAACAAATATTGAAGAAGGAAGATGGCTGGAAAGAGACCCAGAGGCTCTTTTCATGGAACTATCCTCACATTAAAAAAGAACTGCCGAATATGCCATATATACTAAGAATTCCTCCAAGCAATTAGGTGAATTGGTTCCCAACCTACAAAAACTGAGGGTCTTTTTCTTCAGGAGTTACTAGTAACCATCATTAACTGTCTCATCTTTTCTCAACCCCAAAGATTTCTTAAAGCAACCACCTAACAAATAACTTTAATTTTTAGTAACTCAGTTTAAAATATAATAGTCCTTGGGGCTTCCCTGGTGGCGCAGTGGTTGAGAGTCCGCCTGCCAATGCAGAGGACGCGGGTTCGTGCCCCGGTCCGGGAAGGTCCCACGTGCCGCGGAGCGGCTGGGCCCGTGGGCCATGGCCGCTGAGCCTGCGTGTCTGGAGCCTGTGCTCCGCAACGGGAGAGGCCACAACAGTGAGAGGTCCGCGTACCGCAAAA
>NC_041232.1:29919898-29928630 GCF_002837175.3 Physeter macrocephalus
GTGCTCCACAACGGGAGAGGCCACAGCAGTGAGAGGCCTGCGTACCGCAAAAAAAAAAAAAAAAAAAAAAAAAAAAAAAAAAAAAAAAAAAAATATAATAGTCCAAAAATGTGTCTAAGTGGTTAAGAGTGAGTTGGCTTTTCGAAAACAATAGATCCAGCAGCTGCGATGAAACTAAAACAGAAAATTCACTGGGCATTCATAACGAAAGAAGGATTCCGCTTGAAAGAAAAGAGTGTATATTTAAGAACATTTAGATGAAATGCAATTAATCTTACTAGCTAATTTCTCTTTGGGAGAAGCCGGAGGAAAAGTTTGTTCCATTTTAAAAAAAAGATGGTAATTAAAAGGTGAAGATAAAAATGTGGTCTCAAGACACAGATAACAGTTATAATTAGGGCTATCTCAAGATTTAAAACAATGCAATCAAAAGGTGGCCTAATGAAAATAGATTGTGTGCTTGCTTTTGTTGTTAACCTGTATAATGCACCTGTTGCTCCCTGTGTACATATTCCTTTTTCTTAGCAAACAACTTGGGAAGTGAACTAGCTAGGCAGAACAAGAATTGTTTTAAAATATGAAATTATTTGTAATAAATAAAGGTAATAACCCAAGCTACAAAAAGTTTGGAAAATAAAAGAAAAATGGTCACTCATCTTTCCCATAGCATATTGAATGTCTTATTTCTGGTGTTTTTCTTTCTTTTAAATTTATGCGGATTTAGTTTCATTCATTCATTGATTCATTCATACAGCAGTGAACAATAGCGATTGGGGAAAATAAAAACCTGCCCTCATGCAGCTTACATTAGTAGGAAGAGACACAGCAAGTAAATGGGTTGATGACGTAGTATGTTCAAAGTGATCAGTGCAGCGGAGAAAATAAAGCAGAGCAAGGGGATGGGTCTGGCTGGAGCTGGGCAATTTTAATGGAATGGCCAGAGTGAGGGTCAGTGACAAGGAGGCAGGAAGCAGGCGGGGAGTGAGCCCTGAGGATACCTGGGGATCCAGGGTCCAGGCAGAGGAACCGGAGGCTCCAGAGCCCCTGGAGAGTTGGAAGAGCCCCACCACCACCTGGGCCAGCTGGGGGCTTCTCTGCCGGCCAGGCTGCGTGTGACGCAGAGGCGTCATCCCCACGCTAACGCCTCATCTACCCCCATCTCTCTGACACTCCATATTTTGCCTTTTTTCCATTTAGGCCACGACTAAGACTGTGTACCCAGGCATACTGTCCAAGTTACTATTACGAATGGAAACTTTTTTAATTACAATTTTTTAAAAAGCACTTTTTTAATTACAATTTTTTATACTGCTGACATAAAAGTACACTATTAATTTTAGTATATTTACTTTGTAATCACTTCATTGAGTTTTTAAAATTCTCACAAGTTTTCAGTCGATCCTTTGGCCACTTCTAGGCTTAAAATGATGCCATCTACAATGTACAATATTTTATCTTTTCCTTTTCTATACCTATGCATATTTTTGTTTCGTGCGCTCTGGTAATTGTCAAAAAAACTACTTAAAATATTCAATAATAACTCTAATATTGGGCTCCTTTCTTTTATGCTGGAGTTTCATGAGGCTGTTTCTAGTAGTTACTGTTCATTTCTGATCTAAACTACATATTCTTTATTTCCTCCAGATAGCATCCTCAAATTCCCATTTCTATTGATGGTTTTATTAGGAATCGGTACTGATGTTGGTCAAATTCCTTTTTCAGTATCTATTTAGATTATTTAGATTATTATTTTTAAAAGTTCAGTCCATTGACGTGATGTACCAATATTTAAGCATCTTCTAAAAGTGAACCATCCTTACCTTCTTGAGATGACTTTGGTCACGAAGGACTGATGATACATGTTGAATTACAGTCACTGGTCTTACATGTAAGACATTCACATCCGGGTTGATGCCGTAGTTTTCTCTGGGAAGCAGGAACTTGAGCAGCAGACAAAGTAGTATTTTTATAGGATCCCAAACTAGTCAACGTAAGGCAGAAACAGCATAAATAAAGGACATATCATTGTGTTGCAGGAAGAACCATCTGACTGGGAGCAGTCTCAGGAGACCTGAGTGAGGGAGGAGGTGGCCCCAGGGCTCCTGAAGCCTGGGCCGGGTGCTGAGATGTTGGATCTCAGCCATATGACCATGCCACTCTGCAGAAGCAGAGCACACAGGATGGCCAAGCGGAGTAACAGAATATTGCTGCCTTGCCTGTGTAGCAGCTCCATGATCAGTTTTGGGTCTTTGTGCTGCCTTGGGCACTTTGGGCTGTAATCAGTTTGGTGTGACGCAGCTTCTGAACATTAAACTTTGGAGCAATGCATTCTGAGCACATGTGGAGGTATTTGTCATCTATATAGGGCCTCATCGCCTGCAGACCCTGCAGACGAACCCTGGGCTGTGAGGTTCAATCCTTTTAGCAACAATTCTAGAGTTTCCCAGAATTGCTTGTAAAATGCTGCCCTTGGGACAGGGTCCTCCAAAGAAGTCCCTTCAGGGAGACAGTTTGTTCTGTGGTTATTTAACAGTTTAAAAAAAGTTTAACAGTTTAAAAACAGTTTAAAATAAGAAAAGGAAAAAACAAAACAAAACAACTCTGATTTCTCCAAAATTGGAATTCCACAGCAGTTTCTGCAATTATCTGTTAAATACTAAGGTCAGTGGGGGATACATAAAACATTCCTTACTAAAATCTTTGAAGAGCTACCTTCTCAGGCTGTGTAAATTCACTTCCTGGGGACATCACTATGTCTGTGCTATGCTTTGTGTAACAATAATGTCAGAGAACATTACTGAGAACATACCAAAATACCAAGAACATTATCTTGTTTAATTTTCATTTCAACCCATGATTATATAATCATAATCAACTGATAAATGATGACTCAGCAACTCAGATGTGTCAATTACATGTCCCTTAGTCACATGACTGGCAAGTGGGAAAGCTTGCATTAAAAATAAAAAGTTGATTGCTGAGAGAGAGGTTATATAAATGGTAAGAGGGTAAAGTGGATTAATCCAATCCAATGAATACTTCTTGAACATCTAACGTGAACGAGGCATCATGCTAGAATTGGGGATAAAAGTCTAGACTCCGTTAATGAAGTGGACAAGAATCTTCAAGGTCTCCACTCATCTTTGTACCCCTTTCCTACCAACCTTTTTTCTTTCTCTCCTACTGCAGTCTCTCTCTGACTTAATACGCTTTAATTTTCTTCTATGTTGTGACTGAAAGGTAATAGTAATAATGACGACCACAACCACAGAAATAATCACTAATATTTCTTTTTTTTTGGCCGTGCCACGTGGCGTATGGGATCTTAGTTCCCAGACCAGGGATGGAACCCATGCCCCCTGTGCTGGAAGTGCAAAGTCAACCACTGGGCTGCCAGGGAAGTCCCACTAATATTTCCTGAATGCATACTTTGTTTCAGCCACTGTTCTAAACACAGTAACTCACTCACCCCCCCCAACAAACCACCAAGGTCAGAGCTATGATTACTGCACAACATTAAGTCACTTGCTCAAGTTCACATGGATGGAAGTATCAGAGCCAGGCTTTGAACTTGAGCTCAGTTTTTCTAGCAAGCAGTTTAGGAGCCAGGCCCCTGCTATGAGAGGGCTGTGAGCATATGCTAGTATGTTTTGCAGAAGGAATGCAGAGTAAAGGTTAATTCATGAAGAATTATGTAATTAATTGCATAGAATTAATAACATGAAGACATTGGGCTGAAACCAGAGAAAAAATAACAGTCAAAATTAGAGAGTAAAGAAAAATTAGGTGAGTATTAAGAGTTTGAATTATCTGATGCATGGAAAAGGCAGAGGAGGGATGACCTGCTTGTTTTCAAGTACACAGAGAGCTGCGTGAAAGGGTTACGACCAGTGACGAGCCATTTCTACAGAAGGCACCTTGGAAGAAACAGACATCTGCAAAGAGAACAGTTAGATGAGATACAAGGTAATACTCGCTGACAGCTAAGAGAGAAACATTAGAAAATCTGCAAAGGGACACAGGGGAATTTGTTAGATTTAGAGAACAGGATGCAAATTCCAGATGGTTAAAGTGTCATTCTGTCAAAGATTTGGACAAATGCGTGTTTTTCGGAGTGTCCTCTGTGTGGCTCTAGCAGTTAATTTATTCCCTCCATCTTGACTGAGTATCTACCATCGGCCAGTTACTGAGCGAGCTGCCCGGTTACAGGGGCGAAGTGGAAGCCAATGTGGGTTCAGCCTCCACGGAATTTACAGTCTCACGGAGCAGACCGATAAAAAATCAAATCACCACCGAATACATGGGAAACTGCTTGACGAGATATCCTGATGGCATCCTCCTCCTTCTTCCCCTACCCCCATGTCTCGCTTCCCTGGCTCAGCCGGGATGCTGGGAGCCCAGCCCTGCTCAGTTCCAGGCGGCCGAGAAACCCCAGAAAGGTTCCAAGGCTGCTGCTTTTGTAAAATAACAACATAAACCCTCCAGGGATGAAGATTCCCTGCAAGAGTAGTGAGTTAGAGCAGAGAGTCCTGAAACTAGAAAGTGATTTCTTTAGGCTGGAGGGGCAAAGAAAGAGGAAGCAAGATCAGGGGCTCCTGGAAGCAGCCAGACCCCTAAACAGGTGTGAGATCCAGGAGTAGAGGGACTCCCACCCAGCTTCACGAGTGCACTGGAGCGAGGGGACGTGAGTGTGGCAGAAATCTCTTCAGGCAGAACCAGAGCAGCTGTGCTTGTATCTGGCTTCTAGGACAGATTTCAACCCAAGAAAGGATTCTGTGGCTAAAGTTGGAAAACTTACATGGTTTTATTTTTAGCAATTTATACTTCAAATCCAGGCTGAGTTAATGGTGGGAGCTTTATTGTCACCACACACACACCAGCAGCTCCACGGCCCCACCTGCACACGTGCATTCATGTTCTGAGATCCCCCTTCCCTGAATGCAAGGACCTGCAAACTCCATCCACATTTGCAAGTAGGTACTCATGTATAACTTTTGTTATTTTTCTAATAATAAGACTTAACCTCCATTTCCAGGCATCATTCTGCCTCGTAACAGCCATTGTGGTCATTTCTCTGGTAGCTCAGATTTAAACTTCAGTAGATTTGTGATTCTGCCTTCTTCCTGACAGGCGTTCCATTTTGAGGTCAGCTGTGGAGACCTGAGCCTGGGGGTAGGGGGGATGGGATGCATTATATTAAACGCATATAATTTAGTGTTTCTTTTAACAGTTTACTTTTGTTCACACTGAGCAACTTTAGAGTTAGAAAGACCTTTAAAACTTTTAGTTTTAATTTTCTAATTTTGTAGGATAAATTGAGGGTCAGAGAATTTAAATGACTTGCCCAAGGTCATTCAGAAATCAAGATCTTCTGTTTCTCCCGGGACTAAATCTCTTTTTACTATACTGTGCTGCCTCTTATACCAGATCTAGAATGTTATTTATTAAGAAATGTTGTTTAAGGTAAGACCGAATATATCTGCCAAAATAGTAGTTGGGGGGGTGCTGAAGAATAGGGACAGAATCCAATTTGTGAGCATGCTTCATCAGCCACAGGTTCCACTGGCATAAAATTCCTCAGAAATGTGGTTCGCAGCCATTCTCAGACATATTCTAGGTCTGTATACAATATAGGATAAGCATTTAATGGTATTTTAAAAAACACAGCCGATAGTAAAACAAAATTGAGTCATTTTTCCCACACATGAACGTAAACTAGATTGAGCTATTTGATGTTTTCATCTACTTTCAAAAATAATCCATGATGCAGCTCTGAGACTGAGGAGAGGGCCATGTATCACAGTATCATTATTTCTGGAAGAATTGTTAGCACATCAGATAATGTAACTCAAGAAGCATAAATCCACTTGTAAAAAAAAAAAAGAGGGAGGATTCTATTTCAATGTACACAAAGAGGAGATAGTATAAGGAACCAGGGAGGGTGATGGGTAGTAAGTTTTCTGAGATGGTTATCATACTTCTGAAAGATTATTAATTTTGAGTAAGTAACCGTAACCCATAGGTAGCAGGAGAGGAAAGGGTTCAAGGATTTCAAAGGGTGGAAAGGATGTGTCCTACTAAGGAAACAACAGCTTGAACGCAAGATGCATCTTTTGTAAAATAGCAAAGCCCTTATCCCCGCTGCCCAGCAGGTGAAGGAGAATCTTTGTGAAGAAGGAACACGGAAGACAACAAGGAGGACAGCTGATGTAAGGATGCACAGAGCAGGGACACGCAACTCTGCAGCAGAGGAGGGGGCAGGAGTGGCAAAAGCCGGCACTCGCCAGTGAGACCCCCCCGAGTCCCTCCCAGGAAGAGCAGGGGGTGGGGGGGGGTAGCACAGCACAGGGCTGTGAGGTCACTGTCTGCCTTCAAACCTGATTTCATCACCTTCTAGCTGTGGGACTTCAGCAGATCACTTTACCTGCAGGTTTATGTGAAGGATTTAATGGTATAATCTATGAAAAGTGCTTAGCTAAACACAGTAAGGTCTCAATAAATGTTAACTCTTCTTAGTGTCTAGCATGGAAGAGGCATTTTATGGATGTTAATTTTCTTCCTAAACTTCTTAGGGGGAGTTTTCTTAACACCACCTAGGAGAAGGTTTGTAGGCCCAGAAAGGCAAGAGCTGGGCCTTGGGAAAAGAGTATACCGATCTCATGCAGTGGGATTGATACCTTAATGATATATATTGTATTAGTTTGCTAAGGTTTGCTATAACAAAATACCACCGACTGGGTGGCTAAGATAACAGAAATTCATTTTCTCACAGATTTGGAGGCTCGAATTCCATCAGATAATGTAACCCAGGGGCATAAAACAGCAAGAGGGAGTGAGGGCAGGGTTGGTTTCTCCTGAGACCTCTCTCCTTGGCTTGCAAATGGCCACCTTCTCTCTGTCCTCACATGGCCACCCATTGGTCTGTGTGATATTTGTTTCCTGATCTCTTCTTCTTGGAAGGATACCAGTCACACTGGATTAGGATCCACCTGTATGAACTCATTTTGCCTTAATTAACTCTTTAAAGGCCCTATCTCCAAAGCCAGTCACATCTGAGGTACTTAGGACTTCAACAAAGGAATTCCATAGAAAACATTTCAACACAGGTGGAGTCAACACTGAAATGTGAAAACTCAAATAAAGAATGTTACAAGAGACAAGGAAGGACACTACATAATGATCAAGGGATCAATCCAAGAAGAAGATATAACAATTATAAATATATATGCACCCAACATAGGAGCACCTCGATACATAAGGCAATTGCTAACAGCCATAAAAGGGGAAATCGACAGCAACACAATAACAGTGGGGGACTTTAACACCTCACTTACACCAATGGACAGATCATCCAAACAGAAAATTAATAAGGAAACATAACCTTTAAATGACACAATAGACCAGATATATTTAATTGATATTTACAGGACATTCCATCCCAAAACAGCAGATTATACTTCAAGAAAAAAAAGGGAGAGGACTCAAATCAGTAAAATTAGAAACAAAAAAGGAGAATTTACTACTGACCCTACAGAAATACCAAGGATCATAAGAGACTACTACAAGCAACTGTATACCAATAAAATGGACAACCTGGAAGAAATGGACAAATTCTTAGAAAGGTAAATCTCCCAAGACTGAACCAGGAAGAAATAGAAAATATGAACAGACCAATCACAAGTAATGAAATTGAAACTGTGATTAAAAAACTCCAAGAAACAAAAGTCCAGGACCAGATGGCTTCACAGTTGAACTGTATCAAACATTTAGAGAAGAGGTAACATCTATCCTTCTGAAACAGTTCCAAAAATTGCACGAGGGAAGTTTATAGCTATACAAGCCTACCTCAAGAAACAAGAAAAATCTCAAATAAACAATCTAACCTTACACCTAAAGGAACTAGAGAAAGAAGAACAAACAAAACCCAAAGTTAGCAGAAGGAAAGAAATCATAAAGATCAGAGCAGAAATAAATGAAATAGAAACAAAGAAAACAATAGTAAAGTTCAATAAAACTAAAAGCTGGTTCTTTGAGAAGATAAACAAAAGATAAACCACATTAGCCAGACTCATCAAGAAAAAGAGAGTGCCCAAATCAATAAAATCTGAAATTGGAAATAAGAACTTACATCTGACACCAGAGAAATACAAAAGATCATAATAGACTACTAGAGGAAGGAACACTCCCAAACTCATTCTAAGAGGCCAAGATCACCCTCATACCAAAACCAGATAAAGATACTACAAAAATAGAAAATTACAGACCAATATCACTGATGAATATAGATGCAAAAATCCTCAACAAAATACTAGCAAACAGAATCCAACAGCACATTAAAAGGATCATACACCATGATCAAGTGGGGTTTATCCCAGGATTGCAAGGATTCTTCAATACACGCAAATCAATCAATGTGAAACACCATATTAACAAACTGACGGAGAAAAACCATATGATCATCTCAACTGATGCAGAGAAACTTTCGACAAAATTCAACACCCATTTATGATAAAAACCCTCCAGAAAGTAGGCATAGAGGGAACTTTCCTCAACATAATAAAGGCCATATGTGACAAACCCACAGCCAACATCATTCTCAATGGTGAAAAATTGAAACCATTTCCACTAAAATCAGGAACAAGACAAGGTTGCCCACTCTCACCACTATTATTCAACATAGTTTTGGCAGTCTTAGCCACAGCAATCAGAGAAGAAAAAGAAATAAAAGGAAT
>NC_041232.1:29930271-29936226 GCF_002837175.3 Physeter macrocephalus
TGGACCTAGAGTCTGTCATACAGAGTGAAGTCAGTCAGAAAGAGAAAAACAAATACCGTATGCTAACACATATATATGGAATATTAAAAAAAATTAAAAAATAAAAAGACCCTTAGAGGGGTGGGATGGAGGGGTGGGAGGGAGGGAGACGCAAGAGGGAAGAGATATGGGAACATATGTATATGTATAACTGATTCACTTCGTTATAAAGCAGAAACTAACACACCATTGTAAAGCAATTATACTCCAATAAAGATGTTAAAAAATTGATGACTAATAAGGATCTGCTGTATAAAACAATAAATAAAATAAAATTCAAAAAACAAAACAAAACAAGAAACCATGGGAAAATTTCTTTATGACCTGAAGTTTCTTAGACAAGATACCAAAAACACAAACTATACTTAACAAAAGGTGGAAAACACTCATGTTTTATTTATACATATATATGTAATAATAGAATAAAAATGCACATTGTTGGAGTGATGGTTGCTGTAGAGATGGAAGGATGGGACCTGAATTGAGGAGGGTTACACAGAGGCTTCAGCTACATCCACTGTATTTTATTTCTCCCTCTATGTGGTGTTATCAGGGTATATTTTATATTTTTCTCTGTATGTTTCTGTGTACGTGATACATTTGATACTCTTTTTTAAAAAGCTTGCTTTCTAAAACATGCAAATAATTGAGAAAAATTTATAATGACTCACCCTCAAATTCCATTTGACAATTGGTTAAAGGAAATGAACTGAGCATTCAATAATAGGGAACTGCAGTTAAGAAATCATCACACCGATTAATCCATATCTCCAGCATTATTTAATAAATATAAATTTTAGCAACATTAAGATACCATCATATACGTATTTACTAAATAGATAGAAATTATAGACTGTCAATTCGGGATCTGTTGGATCTGAGAGTGACATAAATTGTTTTAAATGACATGACTTTTAAATGTTTCTGGTCACATTTTCAATTGTTTTAGTTTCTCTGGGGGAAAAAAAGACACGGTGAGAACTATGAAACTATTGGATATGATTTCGCACAATAATCCTGCTCTATGGAACATTCTCCAAGGAAATACACATATTAAAAAGTTATTTGCTTAGAAATATTTATAGTAATGCTATTTATGATTGCAAAAACAAAAACATAACTGGGAAAACCCAAACAGCTAAGAATAGGAGAGGGCTAAGCCAAATCTGTCCTATTACAACAGAAGGCCACTGCAGGGTTATCAAAATATCAACTGTGTGACTGATGCATGAAAATATGAAATAAAATTAATTTTCAAAGGGGAGTGATAATAATGTCAACTGTGAAAACTATCTTGACACATGGAAATAAAAATAAAAATTAATTTGAAAGAGCAGAACACGCCATTTCCTGATTTCCTCTATGAAAAAACATTTGGTAAAAATAAGAAGAGAATTTAGAGGGAAATAAATGAATTGAGTTGGGTTCATTGGATTCTTATTCTTTCCTTCAAAGTTGCCTAAGTTGACCTGTATCCATTAATAAAACAAGGCCACAGGGATTTTATCAGCAGCACAAGAGTCTATGAATAAACAGACACATCTTTGCCCATGTGGTGTGATTAGAAGCACCTGCCTTTTCTCTTCTGACATGTTCACCCTCAAGGCAGGTGATATACTGGGTAACATTTCTTCCTAATAGATATGCCCTGAATATTAACCAGGGCCTTAATATTAATATTAAATGTTAACCAGAATCATGTTAATATTTTACAATGGTAATAGTTGTTGGTTGGTTTCTTATTTTGTAAAGAAGATAGCTGATGCACAACAAAATGTTAAATCCATTCATACAATAGAAGCTATTAAGAGTTTATAACAATCACGTTACCATGAATTACAAACCTGTGTTTCAGGTGTGACTCCGTAGGCTATTCTGTGCTATGGCTAAGATCAATCTTCTACCTGGGTCAAGATATATACAAAGGGACATATAACCCGCAAACAATCTAGCTTAGTACCCTGCTAGAAATCTTTTGTTACAAATGAATGCATGTATGAAATTACGGAGGAGATAAAATTCTAACAGAAAGATAACATTAGAAAAATAAAATTAGCTCTTTGGGATACAGATGATGTGAACAATTTTTTTAGAAGAACAAAATTATCTTTGAAGTCACCTGCTTTATCTTAAAAATACAGGCACATTTTGTCTCTGCTCCATAATATATCCGTGTTTATATTAATGTAAAAATAATGTTTTTTAATCATCAGTGAAATAATTTAATTCCCCCTCCTGACAAAGCTAGAGACAAACCAATGTTCCAGGAAGATGCCTATGCGTTTGTGTACTTTCAGCGCATGGCTGCCCACTCCTGGAGGGACACTAAACCCCATTTGTGAAATGGGGCTCAAGAGGACACCCTGAGTGGGCAGATCTGAATAAAGACTTTAAAGTCATGAAAAGCTGATGTTTGCTTTGCTCATAGGATTGTTTTTGCATTTAAATTTGTCTTATTTCAAAAAGAAAATGAAATCAGTAAATCCTTTCCAAGGTAAAGGATGTATACAGTTAATATCTAGTCACGAGTTTGCACATAGTTTAATAAATTGCTTTCCAAACACAAGACTTACACTTGGTGAAAAATAATATACAGTATTAACTTTTGCTTTGTCATATCTTTATTTGTGGACCTACCAAAAAAATGCCACTAAATGTTTTCTTATCAGATATCTGGTTATTTAAGATAGAATGTTCTCAAGGCTGGATTGTCACAAATCAGCGAAACTTAATTAACAACATTATTAAAAAAAGGAAAACCATAGAAATAATAATTATTTTTCCATTTGTAAAATAGGAAAAGTGATACTAATTACTCAAGGTGGTGAGAGATGATATTAACACTGAGTGAAATACTTAGAAAAAAGCATTAAAGAGGCATTGACAGTATGACAAAAAAACAATATTGTACAAGAAAACAATTAATTTGCTACTTAAAATTTTCCCTCAGGGCTTAAAATGGAATGTAACAATGATAAAGAAGAAACACCTGGATAAATGTTTACCAAAGCCTCTAACAGAGAAGATTGTTGCACAAAATTTTGAAAATACTACTGAAATACAGGACAAGTACGGTAAAATATAAGTGGAGTGTAAGATCTTATCTACTCGCTGAGTAGAGAATGAAACAATTCAATGAACACAAATCAATGCATGGTGCTCTGGCTTATTGGTACTTGTACACATGAAAAATTAAGTTTGATTATTAAAATTATTTGTGACAAAGTAGAAGTCCCACCTTTTGATTCATGTTTGCTGTTCATTTATCTTGGAGGTGGTTCATTTCCAGGCTTAAAGTAAAGCCTGTGGAAGAAAGATGAGAGCCGAGGACTGGCTTATGTATTGGAACTCTGTAATAGCAATCTCAATAGAGTCTTAAGACTGATGTGCTGAGTTGGAACCCAAGGTAAGATAACGTAAGATTCAAAAGGGCAATCAGATTTTTTTTTTTTTTGTAAGATGGAGAGTTGCATGTCTAGAGCTCTGTTTAATAGCCTCTCTGGGTCATTCTAAATGCCAGAGTCCAAAGAGTTGGCACCAAACAGAGACAAGGACTAAGGCAAAGTATATAAAAGGTGGGTGGGAGGTGAAGTTAATTCAGCTTGGGAAATGAGATGGGGACTGAAGAGTAGACTTATAACCCCAAACATAGGCTGGTTATGTGCATAAATTTCAACCTAACAACGATGAGTGAAGGCAGACAGAGAAAGAAAAATCCGAGGATATAATAATGAAAACATAATAGGAAATATTAAATAGCTTCCTTAGGGTTGAACCGTAGACACAGCAACTCTTCTCGTATCAGCCTGTTTACTGAGTAGTTGGTAATGGCCTGTTCTGGCAATGGTTCCAGCGTGCCCACCCATCTTCGGAGCTGCTCCACGCAGGTAAACAGGGATGAAATCTTGGGATCCTTGACACAGAAAGGCCTAAAGGCCATTCCGGTCAAGCCTGTACTGAATGACTTTCCTCTGTAGTACGTTTCTGATGAGCATTCACTCAGCTTCCCTTTGCACATGATGAAGTGGCTTCAAGTCCAGAAAATTTGTTGAGCACTGCTTTTGTGCAAAGAACTGTGTAAGGCATTGAGAGGGAAGTCCAGTCAAATGAGAAATGGGAACTTGGAAAAATCACTGACTTCATCTTTGAAGGACCCATCCCGAGCCAAACAAAGCCACTGAAACAAATTAAAATGATAAGGCAGCCGTTTCCATGTTCTAGAAACACACAGGCACACAGTGGAATGCCGGGGCTGAACCTGGGAGTTTCTGGGTCCGGAAATATCAGACATGAAAGGCAGTCATCTTGTTGAAATAGAAACATCTCCTGCATGATGGAGGTCTGGAGCCAGAGTCAGTATCTAAAACTTGGGCTGGGTGCTCTCTTTTAGCACTAAATGGGCTGGAAAATGGCTACTTTTGCTGCATTCTTGCGGTGCAGCCAGAGAGAGGAGAGTATGGGACCTGGGCCAAGTCCCTCACGGCCTTGGTGACTGTGCCTACATTTCGCTCGCATCACTGTAGGATGGGAGGCCAAGGCTGCCGAGAAAAGACCTGATTCTGGACAAGACAGTGAGACCCAGGCAGAGGCAAAAGAGGGAGGGCAGTGAAGAGAGGGAGAGGAGGAAACAGGTCTCACTCAGAATTACATCAAGATGATTAACACTGAGAAAAACAGCCACCAAACCCAAACTGGAAGACAAATTTACAAGTAATAAAGTACAAAGACGAGAACAACATCAAAATGACCTTTAAATAAGTATGCTTAAGATCCTCCCAGAAATAAAGGAATAAATTCTATGAAATAAGTCATTATGAAAAAGAAAAAAAGTGACTACCTCAATAGAAGTTGAATGGGCATCGGAGAATATCCAAACTTGTTCATTGTAAAAACAAATAAACAAATAACAAGGTCCTACTGTATAGCATGGGGAACTATATTCAATATTCTGTGATAAACTGTAATGGAAAAGAATATGAAAAAGAATGTTTAGATGTGTATAACTGAACCACTTTGCTGTACAGCAGAAATTAACACAACACTGTAAATCAACTATACTTGAATAAAATAAATTAAAAAACAAACAAACAAACAAAAAACACTTAGTAACAAAAGATAATGGAATTTTTTAACCTGAAAAAGGGTCTGTACAAGAGCCTACAGTAAATAAGCTAATTTTAGAAGCATCCTCGTTAGAGTCAGGAGCAAATTAAGGCTGCCTAGGATCCCCTACAGCTCAATATGTACTTGAGGTCCTAACTAATTCCCTAAGATTAAAAATATATTTTTTTAAAAAACAGTATCTTTTATAACCTTGGGTAAAGGGAGGTTTCTTTAAAAGAGACCAAACTCAGAAATTTTAAGGATAAATGCTTATAGTAGAAGGACAGGCACCAGATTTATAATGGAGGCTGCCCCTGGAAAAGGAGGCACAGAGAAAATGAAGGGATGAGAAAGGAATTCAACCTTATAGACAGTGTAATGTTTTGTATCTTAAAAAATGTCAAGTGTAAAGTGTGAACAAACGTTCCTTCTGATTGGTGGGTATACGGGCATTAATTGCATTACCTCCTGCATTTTTTTGAAACGAGTCTTTTTTTTTTTTTTTTAAAGAAAGGACAAAACACAAACAACCCAATCCAAAAATGGGCAGAAGAACTAAATAGACATTTCTCCAAAGAAGATAAACAGATCACCAAAAAACACATGAAAGAATGCTCAACATCATTAATCATTAGAGAAATGCAAATCAAAACGACAATGAGATATCATTTCACACCGGTCAGATTGGCCACCATCAAAAACTCTAGAAATAATAAATGCTGGAGAGGGTGTGGAGAAAAGGGAACCCTCTTGCACTGCTGGTGGGAATGTAAATTGATACAGCCACTATGGAGAACAGTATGGAGGTTCCTT
>NC_041232.1:29936711-29941888 GCF_002837175.3 Physeter macrocephalus
TATGTATAACTGATTCACTTTGTTGTAAAGGAGAAACTAACACACTATTGTAAAACAGTTATACTCCAATAAAGATGTTAAAAAAAAAAAAAGAAAGGACAAAAACTAAAAGCAAAACTCCAGAGATAATTAAAAATTTAAACACTAACTTAAAAGATATGGATCCTCCTCTTCAGAAAGCCATAGGTATCAGAGTTATATATAATCTAATAAGTAATTATAGTGAAACCCCAAATAATATAAAATTCAATCTAGATGTGTAAACAAAATGTACAGGTATGTAGAAGAAAAAAAGTAAAGCAACAAAATGCTTCAAGGAAGAGATGTCATGAGTGCTGAATCCTGGAAGATAGGTCACATTTCAAAATTGAGAAAAGGCTGTGAGTGAAGCGAGCTCCTGCATAAGGCTTCACAGTCTGCAGAAGCAGCTCTCCCTCGCCAGGAGATGGTCTGTAAAGGAGTTTCTAAAGCACGCAGATCCAGTCAAGGTGACCAAGGAATGTCTCAGGGATTGGAATGCAAAAGGAAAGGACCTCAGTGAATAGTATCCCATCCAGCTGATGCAGTGTTTGGGTCTCTTAGCTGGAGGCACCCCTCTGAGAGAATCCTTGTATCAGACAGTTGTCACTTGTTGACACCACCCAGTAAGAGAAGCCAGCTTTCCTGGTCCTGAGTTCACAGTCACTTGGCAATCTTTTAACATAGTTTGCCTTCCTTTGTAGACTATGGTGGTGGGATTGTTCTGACCTGAAAACGTGGAATTTTTTGGCACTTAGGAGACAGCTAGGACCTGGGATCCTTTACCAGAGTGCTTGTACCAGGAGAGATGTCTCCTCCAGCATACAAAGAAACTATAAGGGGCTAAAAATAACTGCACACATGCACAGTGGTGTCAAATTATGAACGATAAGATACAAAAAGGGCACAAATCAACTGTCACTTCTGAGGTGCTGGGAGGGGCAAAAGCAGGGTACTGTGCATGATCCCTGCACCCGGTACCACCAAAGGGGTGGGCACACCACCTAATCTACCTCTCTGGCCTGCCCCCACTGTCACCCCATTTAAGGGACCAGTTTGCCCCCCATCAAGGAGTGAGCAAGGGCAACTGTTTCTTGTTTTCTCTACCTTGTGCTGCAGCACGAGCCCCAATAAAGGCTTGCCTAAATTCCTCGTCTGGCCTCTTATCAATTTCTATTGATTAAAGACTCCAAGGACCCCGAATGTCTATCAGTATAATTGGCATTCTTTTATTTGGCTGGTTCCCTTAGCTGGAGCGCTTCTGGAGCGTTAACAAACTCAAGTTTCTGGACCTGCAATGTTGAGAACTAGACCCAGACCCTGAACTTGGTGATCCCTAGAGTAAGTGCCGTGCGTGGTGAAACATGTCATGTGGAGACAGCTTATTTCTTCCAAGATGGGTCCACAGCAGAGGTAGGAATAACAACCACCTTTCCCAACATTTAGCATGTGTTCACCATATTATACCACCTGCTATTTTTTAGAGAAGGCATTCTAGCTACAGTTGTTTTGGGCTTATTGCTATTCAAGAAAATATGAATTGCTTAGCTCTGAATTTTCTTTTTTTCTTTTTCTACATCTCTCACCTTGGAGATGGTATGGGTATGTCATCAATATCTATGAAAATAAGATTAAAGGCATTTATAGATTTCCTTCTGTAGTTTCCACGCCCTTCTCCAAATCCTATTAGTTTATTCAGTAGAGGTTGCCCTGGGAAGTGAAGTTTGCATGTTGATGTGAGGGTAGTTACCTTGTTCAGTTTACATAGACTCTAAGTATCATCAGAAATACTGTGTATAAGTTGGATTTTTAAAAATTCAAGAGATTATACCTGGGAACAGTGTTTTTATGCTACTTTATGATAGCTTTGTTCCACTAAAAGAGTACAAATGTGAAAATAAAAAGATTTCTATACAGATTTTAAGTCATTAACTCAAAATAATTAAAAAATTAATTAAAAATTAAAAATTAGTTTTTAATTCTTCACTATTATTTACACAATGTCTTTCTGAACCAACATTGACATTTAAGTAGATCTCTGTGCAATTATTTATATCTAAACCCATTAAAGGAAGTCTAATTTTGGACAGTCCACTTAGGGAAATATTGCTGTAACAGAGGAAATGTAACAGAAAATATAGTGTGGTATAGGTAAAATTATTAACAATGGCATTAATATGAAAATAAACTTTATGATAACTACTGAACATAAATGGTGACCAATGAAATAATTTTAGCTGCAATGGACAATTTACTTGTGGAGCAAGCGTAGAATGCTGTTAAGAAAACTTTTCTTCAATTACACTGTGCTTAACCCTTGCAAATGGTCGTAAGTATATCCTAGGAAACAATCTTGAATTTTAAAAACAAATCTGTGTCAACGGCCAAGCCTGCTATTGATTAGATAATAAAGCAATGTAATTTAATTCTAATTGGAAAAAATAACATATATGCTTATAAAAATAACATATATATAACATATAAACATGAAATAAAAACACCCAACCAGAAAAGATTAAATAAATGTAGCAAATTTTAAAATGGAGTGTTCCTTGAATAAAGCCAATCGCTGTCTTAGCAAATGGGAAGGTTTTGTTTCAACCCACAATAGACACATTATAGAACTACCTACCATGACTCTGCTCTGTTTTGATTGACCTGCAGAAAGGAGTTCTTCTGTGTTTACCATGCCACCCGGAGGTCCTATCCTAACAAGAGACCTTCCTTATCTGTCTGGTCAACATCAGCTTTGCTACTTAGAGTCTGTCAAATTCGATTGAATTATAAAAATAGAATGCCTAGTAACCATCAACTTTCTAAACCCCATTGCTCATAATGGACCATTGGTAATACAGTAATCAACAATGTGGCCATTTCATTTCAATCTGCAACTGTTCAAATTAAAGGGATTTACTACAACAGCTTTTGAAAAATTCTGTAATAAGTGCAGCAATGCATTTCTGCTTATATTTCCATATAATTTGAATAACAGTATTGTTTAAAACAGATGTCAGCTTCTTTGAATATAATCACGTGTTGTTGTCAGCACTATGCACCCACAGATTTACACTTAAGTAACCAGGATGAGGTTCTCTGTCTTGTGTCACCTGTTTTATTGGTGCATCCTTTTTCTTATTTAAACCTAGCCCATGAAAACAGTGTTTCTGGTTTTGTAAACATAAGCCAAATATATACAATAAACATGTTGTAATAATAATTGTTTCCCCCCAAAGTGAAGACAAGGTGATGTAAATTCACTATTTGGATTTCAATCCAGCTTTCTTCGATTTTCTATAATATTAACATTGGTATTTCTAAGAGGCAGGTGGAACTAGATGTAGCCTTAACTCTTTCTGTGCTGGGAACATTTTAATGTTTATATCATTGAGACCTGGAGTCTTTAACGATAAACACTGCTGGTGTGGACTGGGTTACACTGCAGTGATCGAACCTCTTACCCTTCACCAAAAACCCTATCTATGACCAGGCAAGGAGAATTCTCATCCACCCATTGAGCCGCATGCTAATATCATATGCAGTCAGGTGTGCAAGTATGCAAAGGTCATACCCTGAAGGGTACCTGTTGTCACAGAAATACATCACAACTCCATAAGCTCTTCAGCATAAACATGTTAAAATGGGGTGAAAGTAAGTACTCCACTTCATTAGATCTTTATTTATTTATTTTATTATTATTATTTTTTTGCAGTACGCGGGCCTCTCACTGCTGTGGCCTCTCCTGTTGCGGAGCACAGGCTCCGGACGCACAGGCTCAGCGGCCATGGCTCACAGGCCCAGCCGCTCCGCGGCATGTGGGATCTTCCCGGACCGGGGCATGAACTCACGTCCTCTGCATCAGCAAGCGAATTCTCAACCACTGCGCCACCAGGGAAGACCCAGATCTTCTTTAAATGTTCTCTCTACTTTGAATCCTTCTGCTTTCCTTTTTCTCTTTGACTCAAATCTCTTTTACTTAACTGATTAGGGCACAGAATACAGTTTGTATGTGCGTGTTTGTACTTGTAAATTTCTATGATCATGGCTCCTAATTTAAAAACGGCATTAGCAACGGGTTTTATATTTCTATCTTTAATAACAACACTAAATGATGTTTCTACCAAAGGGCCAGTCTCACCTGAAAAACAAAAGTTTTTGGTTTATGGTAGTCAACAACAAATCAAAACGATCATTTTGGAAATTACCGTTAACCGTGTTAAATTATTGAACTTCTTGCTGGAAGCAACAAATTAATATTTATTTTATACCTACCAGCTATTAGGTGTATACTAGAATTTATACACAGGACACTTTCATGAAAGAAAGTGTCACGAAATACAGTCTTCAATTACCAGCTACTTTTTTTTTTTTTTTTTTTTTTTTTTGTGGTATGCGGCCTTCTTCTGTTGTGGCCTCTCCCGTTGCGGGGCACAGGCTCCGGACGCGCAAGCTCAGCGGCCATGGCTCACGGGCCCAGCTGCTCCGCGGCATGTGGGATCCTCCCAGACCGGGGCGCGAACCCGGTTCCCCTGCATCGGCAGGCGGACCCGCAACCACTGCGCCACCAGGGAAGCCCATACCAGCTACTTTTAATTATAGGCCAGAATAAATGATTTAATAAGTTCCTCCCCAAACCAGCGACAATGCTTTGTGAAGGCCTCACGTTAACCAGCGAGACCGTAAGTTCCCTGAGGGCAGGGGCTCAGCGGCCTCTCCTGTTGCCTCCTCCACCTCAAGCAGCTACAAAAGGGTCCCTGAACATCTGTTGGGGCCATGTGAAAAGTCTCCTTTTATTTTGAAGTGGTTTCCGCGGACGCGCGTGTAGCAAAGTCAAGAGGGGGAAAGGAGCAGCGGAGAGGGGGTAGCAAAATCGGAGGGAGCGGCAGGACGGAGAGGAATCGGGAGGAGGCAAGTGAACCCCGAGAGCCGGTGAGAGGCAGGCTGCGCGCCCCATGCCGCGGCGCCGGAAGGGGGAGCCGGACCCGCGTCCGCCGGGCTCCCCGGGGCGACCCCCCGGCGGCAGGTGGGGCGGGAGCATGCGCGCGGAGCGGCCCCCGGCCCCGGCCCGCCCCGCCCCGCGCCGCCCCGCGCCGTCCCGTGCCGCCCCGCGCCGCGCGCTCCTCCCGCCCGCACCGCCGGGCCCGCGGCGCCGCAGCCGGGGC
>NC_041232.1:29942223-29952160 GCF_002837175.3 Physeter macrocephalus
GCCGCTCCGGGTCGCGCCCGGGCCTGTCGCCCAGTCGGCGTTGCGGGCGGCGCCGCTCTGCTCCGGGTAAGGAGGGCGCCGCCGCCCGCGCCGCGGGGCCGCCGCCCCGGGTGCCCCAACGCCCCGCCGAGCGCGCGTCGCCCGCGGCGGGGCCGGCCGGGGGGCGGCGGCAGTTGGGAGTCGTCTCGCCCCGCGCCGCCTCTTCCTCTTTCTCTTTCGCCGCCGGGCGCGAGCCGGGCTCCCCCGCGGGGCGCTGCCCACTTGTCGCCCACTTCGGACGGGCCGGGCCGGGGGCGGGGTCGGCAGGACTCCCGCGGCCCTTGGGCCCCCGCGCCGGGCGTCGCTTCCTCCTGGGCGGGACGTCCCGCGGCTCCCGTCCTGTGGGCCGAGACCCGAGCCCAGAGTCCGCCCGGCCCGGCGCGGGGACGTGGGAACCGGGGTCACACCTGCCGCCCTCCCCGGGGACCCCGCCCAGAGCGCGGCGGGCTGGGCTCACCTGGGCGTCGAGCAGTTACTTGCGGGGTCGGTGCGGGCTTGTCCCCTAGGTCGGGGCGCTCCGGCGGGCTCTGGCCCTGCCTTTTACATCCCGTGGTCATAGATGAAAGTCTGCAGAACGTGCTGTATTCCAGATGTGCTTCCATACACTTAGCGGGGCATCGTTGATCTGTCCATGCCCGGGAGTGGAAACTTCGTAAAAGGACGGTCTGGTCTTTGTTACTGTTGAGGCTGCAGCGTGTGGAAGCCCAGGGAAGGCAGCCTGGTGGGGACCCCCTCGGCCAGGCCGTGTCCGTGCCCACTACTCAGTCTCCCTGCAGGTTACTCGGGTCTACACCTTGCCCGAGGCACCGGCTTCGGAGATCCTGCTGTTGGAGCTGGTCTCCAGACGCTCCTGGAGTGCTCTGGTCTCAGTCCTTAGCCAACATAAACGTAGTGGGGTCTCCTGGTGTTTTCGAAAAAGGTTAAAGTGCCAAACGGTGGTGGTGTGCACTTTGTTTTTGATGCTTGGTAACATAAAGACTTTGAAGGCATTTAGCTCTTCACAAGATGCTAAGTAACCTCAGTTACTCCTTATTGTAACTGAGAATCCAGAGAAAGCTTTCAGAGTAGAGATCTTTGGAG
Organism: Physeter macrocephalus; assembly: GCF_002837175.3. Classification (NCBI taxonomy): domain Eukaryota; kingdom Metazoa; phylum Chordata; class Mammalia; order Artiodactyla; family Physeteridae; genus Physeter; species Physeter macrocephalus. Next base: position 29,943,343 of record NC_041232.1, read on the forward strand.
CATCCAAATGGATTGGATTCAGCTATACTCACTTGGTGTGGAACTGGTGAGTAGTAAGGAAGATGAGCTTAAAACTGCTATCTATTATGTTCTCAGATTGTGAGGCACATCGATGGATTTGTACTGCAGGTGACCTTGACTGTGGAATTGTTTACTTCTCACACACTATTGGGGTCAAGAGAAGTATTAAGCTTGGTCTACCTCTGCAGCCAGCTCTCAAGCTGTTTCCTAAGAAAGGGTGTTGGTGGGAAGGTGATCTGGTGAAAACAGAATTAAGGAACTGCCCTAACTTCTGCTTTAAAGAGAAATAAGTGTATTTTTAAGTTCATCATAAGAGTCTTAGGTGAGCTCTGCCATCTGTATATTTCATTGCAGTCAGTAGCTGTGTGATTTGTATCTTAAATTACACTTCTAATTCATTTTTACTTAAAAACATTTCAATTGTCATTTGTATAATTAACCATCTCCTATGTATGGTCATACGTTCATATGACAAACCACTAACAGCTTGACCTTTGGTGTGTTGAGATAAAACTTGCAAACCAAATCACCTGTGAACAAAATATGAGGCAATAAATAGGATCTGAGACTAAAACAATCTAAAATAAAATGCCAGCGTGATGAAACAGACTGTGGTCAGAGGGTTTGGCAAGGAGAAGGTCTTTGGGGTCTGGAGTGATGAGAAAAGGACCCAGAAGGAGTCGGGCCTTGGGCTGAATCTTGTGTAGGTGAACAGAAGGAAGTAGCGTGTGGGAGCCTAGGAGGGAGAAAGGGGGTCTCATGCCCCGAAAAGGATGATTATGATTTATTTAGAACAAAGAGAAAGTATCTGCAGGACCCAGTTTGGGCACTGTGGACATACACGCTCTCCCCAGCAGCACCTACCCTCCCAAACGAGAAAATGTCTCTTCATTTTTCATGATTCAGCATAATTTCTCCTCTGCGAAGGCTCTCCCGATTCTCACAACCCGAGTTCCTTCCTTTGACTTGCACTTTTCCTGGTTCATCTGTATATAAACACGTTCTTTTTTAATGGCCCAGACTTCAGATTTTGCCATCTTCTTTTTATGAATGTTTAAAAATTGAGGTATAGTTGACATATAACATTATTTTATGTTTCAGGTGTGCAACACAGTGATGTGATATATGTGTGTATTGTGCAATAATTACCACAGTAAGTTTAGTTAACATCCATCACCTCACATAGTTACAGTTGTTTTTTCTTGTGATTGAGGACTTTTGAGAGCAACTCTCCCAGCAACTTTCAAATATGTAATACAGTATTATTAACTATAGTCATCATTAACTATAGTCATCGAAAAAAAGTTGTATATATTCTTCAAGACTTAGTTTCTGTCTTTAAGGAGCATATATATGTCCTTCAAGGGCAGGAACAGGTCCTCAGTTCTCTTTATTCAGAGTGTTTTTGCACCGTGGTCGTAGCTTTTTAACGTACATGATAACAACCCTCTGGTGCCTGGCTTGGTACCTGGTGGATGCTTTAAGCACACACTCACCGGGTATCTGGAGGGTGCCTTCCGGGTGGGAGCAGAGGCTGGGTGGGAAGGCAGCGGTCAGGAAGCCCATTGGCTGATGAAGAAGGATTTGCAGCTGGAAGGCCTAGAGTTGTCACCTTGAAGGGCAGGGAGAGCAGAAAGCCACTGGGAGTGGGGGAGCAGTGCAGGAAGCACCAGATGGCCCCCATTCCTCCCAGTGTGTCTTAGGGTCCCTTCTTCAGAGCTGAAGGAGATTTGACAATCACCATTAAATGTGTCTTGATTGTTTCAATTAATTCTTTTAATGAAGAACACTGCTGCTGTGAATTGGGGACGTTGGCAGGAGACCCACGTTGGAGAGTTGGGAGCAGAGGAGAGCAGACAAGTTCAGTCTTTAAAAAGCTGCATTCAGGCTTCCCTGGTGGCGCAGTGGTTGAGAGTCCACCTGCCGATGCAGGGGACGCGGGTTCGTGCCCCGTTCCGGGAGGATCCCACATGCCGCGGAGCGGCTGGTCCCGTGAGCCATGGCCGCTGAGCCTGCGCGTCCGGAGCCTGTGCTCCGCAACGGGAGAGGCTACAACAGTGAGAGGCCCGCGTACCGCAAAACAAAACAAAAAAAAAAAGCTGCATTCACAGAGCGGCTGCAATGGTGAGCTTGGAGAGAGGCGCTCTTACGTTGGGCTGGGAGAAAGCCAGCCAGGAAGTCTTCAGCTGTCACGGGGGTAACAGTAAAAGGAGCACAGGACGGAGCGAGTGAATTACCCAGAGAGGAGAGAGCGGTTCCCTGACTGGTGACTGAGGCTCCTCCACCCACTGAAGGGGTCCCTGAGAGAAACCAAGATGGTCAGATTGTGCAGGGGTTGGGGGGGAAGCAGGCAGCCAGTGATGGGGAGCCCCTGCAGGACCAGAGGGGGAGCTCTGTGTTAGGTCTGTACTGATGAAAAATCCCAGCTGAGGAGATGGAGTTGAACTTGGCTAGAAGGAGGTGATGGTGGTAGCAAGGCTCAGTGTGAGCCGTCGGTGGTGTTTTGCTTTCTGTGTTAGGTGTATAGATGCTCCCCTTTCTTGTGAATCGTGGTTTGCAGTTTACAAAGCATTTCCACTTTGTAGAGTTGGTGAACATTTTGAGGGTAGTTTATTGTGAAGAAAGTGAAGAAGTGAAGAAAACTATTGAGGTCCATCAAAAAAAACAGTGGACATACTTCCAAAGGGCCCTTGCGGAGATTAGTATAAATATGGATATTATCTTGGACTTAAGCAAAATAAAGCAAAAACAATGAATTAGAATATATTTGGGAGAAATAAAACTCGTTACTTCACACACATGATATCTTTTTTTTAAACACTTGCACTACTCTTTTTTTAGAACTGTGCCTTAGAAGAATTTACCCCTATTTTATTTTGCAAATAGAAACAGTTTTCGGCAGTAGCAGTGGAAAAATGAAACCTTTGCCCTGAGCCCATCAGAGCTGTTCCTCTACTCCCCCGGCCCCATGTGTGCCTTCTGGGAGGATTCACTGAAGGATGGCCTCCTGCTCCAGGAACCTCCTGAACTTTTCTTCTTCGCGTTGTGTAGATTTCAGCTCAGGGGCAAAGCATTTTCTTAATGAACCTAGACATTGTGGAGAAGGCTTGTGCATCCGTTCTGACTATGGATCTTAGGTGATGAGAGTGTGGTGGCTGCCACAATTAATAATTGATTGATAGCTCATTTGGAAGGTACCAGGTGGGGGACGTGGGAGACAGAGCAGCGGTGCTGCATCTTTTGTCCCTGTGCCTGGCCAGAGAGGACGCATTCAATTAGAGGGACAGATGGACAGCAGGACACTTTCATACATAGCATTTTGGTGTGTAAGCTCTTACAATAGCTTTTAAGATCGTGATAGCTTTTCAAAATTAAAAAAAATATATTGAAGTATAGTTGATGTACAGTGTTGTGTTAGTTTCTGCTGTATATCAAAGTGACTCGGTTATACATATATATACATTCTTTTTTATATTCTTTTCCATTATGGTTTATCTCAGGATATTGAATATAGTTCCCTGTGCTATACAGCAGGACCTTGTTGTTTTTTTTTTTTGTTTTTGTTTTTGTTTTTTTTTTTGCAGTACGCGGGCCTCTCACTGTTGTGGCCTCTCCCGTTGCAGGGCACAGGCTCCGGACACGCAGGCTCAGCGGCCATGGCTCACGGGCCCAGCCGCTCCGCGGCACGTGGGATCTTCCCGGACCAGGGCACGAACCCGCGTTCCCTGCATCGGCAGGCGGACCCTCAACCACTGCGCCACCAGGGAAGCCCAGGACCTTGTTGTTTTGTGATAGCTTTCAGATTAAATCATGGTTGCCCTACTTACTCCCTGGTTTTTTGAGTGGTAGTGAATAAAGGAACCTAAATGGGGATGAGGTATTTTTGCTGGGCATCCACTTTGTGTCTGTTGTGTGCGGTGTGCATGGGGGTGACTAGTGCAGACAACTCCTGCATTAATGGAGCAAATAGTCCAGCGAGGGGACAGACATTAAACAATCTCCCCTATAAATGTCTAAGGACAGACTTGAAGTATATTATGGGAAAGACCAACAGAAGTCCCTAATTTGGTTTTGTGGGTAGAAGAGGCGTCTCTGAGAAGAGGAGCCACTGACCAGGCAGGGGCCAGGGCAGAGAGAAGTTGAGGGACAGGGAGGCACGTGTGCGAAGCGGGCAGGGAGAGGGCGCGGCCCAGGGTGGGCGAGGGGCTAGGGGAGTCGGGGCCTGAGCGGGAAGCCCCAGGAAGGACGCGCTGAGGGTCGTGCATTCTCTTCTGCTTGCCACAGGAAGGCTTTGCAGGGGCTGAGCAGGGCGTGGTGGAATCCGCTTTGTGTTGGGTGAGGCTCCCGTGGGCTGCCGCCTCTGGAATACTGTGCGGGTGGCAGGACCAGTTAGGATGCCACCTCAGGGGTCCCGGTGGAGGGAGCTGGGTGTGGAGATGGGCAGAGATGGAGGCACTCCAGGAGTCCTTTGGAGGTAGAATTTACAAAATTGCATATGGATGGCAGGGTAAAATCACTACCCTGAATTTTCACATGAGAAACTGGGTGAATTTTCGTAGATGGGGGAAGACTGGCATGAAGCAGACCTCGTAATGTGGCTTTGACCATTTTTCCTGTGTAAGCCCCGCTGGATGTTGGTTATTTTTAGGGAGACAACTTGGTGTGGTTGTGACGTGTGTCAGGCACCCAGCTTTGTGCTTAGCACATGGTTTTGGAGTTTAACAAATGTGGGCTTTCTTTCCCTTTCTGTGGCTGTGGGTTTTTTGTATTCTGCTCAGCTCATACCAGACCTACCGGCCCTCTTGAATTGGAGCAGCAGATCTGTCTGCAGGTGGACACGTGTGCCCAAGTGCACGTGGTCTCAGGGCGGCCATCAGGCAGCCTTGTGGGGAGCATTTTCAGCCCTGACCAGGAAGGTCTAAAATGACCCGGTATGCAGTGTGGACCATCTGTTTCTCAGTTTCCCCTGCAGCCTGGTGTCCCAACACTGATCTCAACACTGGGAGACTCTCCGAGCCCCTGAAAGGTCTCTGGCCCTGCAATTAGGAGCCATTGCTTATTCTTCGTGGTTCCTTTTTTTGTGAGTACATCAAACTTAAAAATGGGACTTTCTCGAGTGATAGCAGCTACAAAATTGCTCTTCGTCACTATTATTATTGCTATAACTTCTTTCTAAGTAAAAATGAAGGAGCAGATTACAGACATGATTCCAGGCCTGTATAAATGGATCCAGGTGAGCACTGGTCCAATCCAAGGCCCAGTTCATAGATGAGCACATGTGCTGCTCTTGCCTTTGGTTTTCTAAATGGAGCCATGCAGGGTGCCCTGACTTGGCACTGTTTGGCACATGGGGTTCAGACCTAAATCCGGGGTCACCAATTTCGATGTCAGGGGCTAGGCAGGGAAGGGAACTGAGTGAAGCTGGCAGAGAGAAGAAAACTCAGTGTCCTCTTGATTTTGCTTTCATTTTCTCACCTTTGAAACCTCTGCACAGGCACTTGTTTAGTATAAGAAGTTCTCTAAGTACAAGGATAGTGAGAGGGAGGAAAATCCCCTCAGTACCATGGAGACAGTAGGGAGTGGTGGAGACTGTGGCAAACTACTGTTCCTATATGTTCTAAACGGGTAGTTATTATTTTTTTAAAAAACTACCCCAAGTTGGAAACCTGCATTAAAATAAATGTGAAACCTCCCTATTTAAAAGTGCGGACTCCCTAGTAGGTGCTAGGACACTGCCAAGGTAAACAGAATATGTTTGCTGACCGGATACTGTTTGTGGCTGTTTCACAGCCTCTGACTTGTGGGGTCGGCTCCGTGATGTGCTGAATGTATATTCCTTTCCTCACGTGGTTTTCCTTCACTCATCCTTCACTTATTAATCCTGATGGAGAATATCAGCAAGCATATCAGCTTCTTATTCTGCTGACTCCTGCCATTTAAGTCTGACCTGATTAAACCTGGTAGTGAGGAGTGGGCAGCTGGGCCCAGCCCTGTGACTCTGTAAGGCACATGCTTGTGTGAGAGGCTAGAGTTATCAAACTCTGGGTAGAACCTAGGCTTTTTAAAGCTTTCCATCATGCTTCTCTGGAATTTTAAAAACGTATTCCTGTGTTAAAGTATAGCTTTTTAACCAGTTGTCTAAGGGTTTGTGTGACTTCAGGACACTACTTTTTGTATGATTGGAGGGGACGGTGCTTTTTCTTACCTGTGGGCTCTTGCTCATTTGTACCTGGTTTTCTCGTTGTGAATTTTCCTCCTCCAGCAAGCCTCCAAGCATCCCTAAAACTGGGTTTCACCCCCTCTGCCATGTGCTTTCTCACCGCGATGTGCCGTTGTGCGTATTTCACTCTGAAGGGTAGAGCTTTGGTCTCCACGGAACTTTTTGGGTTAAGTGAGGGCTTGCTCAGTTCACTGTATCTTTCCAGAGCCCAGCGATTGCCTGACACATGTTAGACACCAGTAAATCAAGGTTGAGTGATTTTGATTCAATTAGTGACAGGCTCATACAGAAAAGAAATTCCACAAAATCCCTAGCATTTGGGGATTCTGTGACTATCCAGCTTAGACTTTGGGTTTGATTGAAAATGTAAGCGCTGACCTTTCAGCCACTCATTTTATTATTATTATGGTCACATGTCAAAGGAAATATAAAGGTTCTTCTCTTTTGCTTTATGGCAAAGAATATCCTTTGATTCCCGATCATTACACCCTTTAGTCCTGGAACTAGACATCATCAAGGTGAATTATTAGAGATGCCGATATGGTGCTTTCAAATCTATATTTTATGCACTCAGTTTCTGAGGATGGTTAGAACAAAGACTTTTTTTCTCCCTTTCTCTTTGAAAACAGTGAGCGTGCTGTGATCTTATTCCCACGTGATATATGGATGTTTTTTGGGCAGCTTAATGTATACTGCTGAGCTTAGAGTAGGAACCATCATGGCTAACAGACCAAGAATTTGAGACGTCATCACCAGCACAGGAGAGCAAATCCCACGCTTAGAGCTGATTTCCAAGTTGATAGACTTCTGTGTAGGGTGATGAGTATATTTCATTTGTTTTGTTAATCGAATGCCACAGATACTTGGTTCTTTTCAGAAAGGTAATAATATTTTGCTGGGTCCTGCATCCCATGTAAATTAGCAGCTGTCAATTGGCACCCGCCCTGTGGATGAAGTCTGCGTACAGAATGGAAGCATCCCCCTTCCAGCCGTTGCCATCTTTGTGTTTTGTGTGAATGCAAAGCCCGTCTATTTTACAGCAGCCGATCATACGTGATCTTTAGGACCACTTTATTCTTTTACTGTGAGGACATGGAGAATATCACTGCCAGTCTTTTCAGAACCGGCTCATGCCTGTGTCCAAAACAAACAATGTCCATGGAGTAAATGGAGAGAGGAAAAAGAAAGGAAGCCATGCAGGGTACAGTTATACATTAATTACCAACGTGATTCGCAAGGTGTGAGGTTAGTGGGCCTGGTTTTAAATTGGGTTGATGTCCACATAAATTGTCTTTCAAGTTTCTAGAACTTTCAGCTCAAAGTAGCTGTAGTGTCTCCCGTAGGTCAGCTATGGCTTATGAAGAAGCTTCATCCTGTCCCACATCTAGCAACTTAGACTTAGCATTTTCTTGAATTTTAGGGAGTTTAGAAGTAATCTAATTCAGGTTTTCTCAGTCTCTACTATTAAGTCATTTTTTTATTCTAAGGGGCTATCGTGTGCATTATAGGATGTCTGTTAACAGCAGCATCCCTGGCCCCTACCCCCTGGGTGTCTGTAGCACTTCTCCGCACTTAGTTGTGACAACCAAAAATGTCTCTAGATGTTTCCAAATGTCCCCTGAAGAGGGGCCAGAGAGGGCAGAATCGCCCGGGTTGAGATGGAGCCAAAGAGACGCTGAGACGCTGGCCCCATGCCCAGGGACACAGAGCTGAGTTTGTGGTTTCTGTGTATCGCATCAGGGAGGACGCACCAGTGTATTCGTGTATTTATTCATTTAGTGGTGCTTTTGAGTACCTACTGTACGCCAGGCCCAGGCACTGGGAAATACCCAGAATCAATCTGGGGAGGGGGCTTGCCAGGGACTGGCCCCTCAGACTCCACAGGAGAGGTGTAAAAAACGTGAGTGCCTGTGCTGAAAAGGCACGTGCTTTCTGAAAGTAGAGAGGGAGGACACCTGCGTCCAGTCCCTGGTGCACAGGCACTCTTGTGCTGCTCCATGGATGGTCCAGCAGAAGCTGACTTGGCGGGTCGCGCAGTGCAGGGCCAGTCACCTTCCCGCCGCCAGCTGGGTCCCATCGCACCGGCCCCCCCGCCCCCCCGCCAGGGACCTGTGTCCCAGACAGGAGAAGCCCACGGCTTTAATCAGGCCCTCATGGGGATGAATGGTGTGTTCAGGGTTGTGTTATTTCCAGATCGTTCGTGTGGCCGCTGTTGGCATGTTGCACAAAAGAAGAAAGATAGTCACTTCCTGGAAATTGAAAAATCTCTGTCCTCATCTTCATGCGTTCTCACTGAGTGTTATATTACAAGTGACGATAATAGAGACGCCAGAATACGTATGCCCTTCTGTACGAGGATTGAAAAGTTCTCCAACGTTTCCTCAGGCTGAATCACTGAAAATGTCGGTCAAAACTGAAAATAAAATGAAATAGTTAATAACCTATTTTGAGGGGTGGTTTAATTCATTCACCTTCTTGAAATTATTCTGATTTCCACCTAATCCACTCCTGAGTTTGCATAATGAAGGTCCCATAGTTAGGTAAGTGCTCTGGTCTCTTTTTTTTTTTTTTTTTTTT
>NC_041232.1:29952272-29980657 GCF_002837175.3 Physeter macrocephalus
CTCCCTCTGTTGTGGCCTCTCCCGCTGCGGAGCACAGGCTCCGGACGCGCAGGCTCATTGGCCATGGCTCACGGGCCCAGCCGCTCCGCGGCATGTGGGATCCTCCCAGACCGGGGCGCGAACCCGGTTCCCCTGCATCGGCAGGCGGACGCGCAACCACTGCGCCACCAGGGAAGCCCTCTGGTCTCTTTTATACCCTCCTTTGGGGCTCACTGACCCACCGCAATGAGGGTCTTCCTTCTGGGAATAAGATGAGGGACACTTTTAAAGAGGGGACAGGAAATGGAGCTTCTCCTCTTCATTTTGTTTGCAGAGTTTGAACGTGCCGCCCCTCCCAGACGTGAGATGAAGCTCAAGGGGATGGTGGCGCACCTGACTCCGAGTCCCTTTCACTTGGTTGTTGAACCGAATGTGGAAGGAACAGGACCTGCTGTGCCAATGTTATCAACCCTTTGGTAACATGTGTTTGTAACATCCCACTTGGTATCCTGAAATAAAGTTAGCAGGCAAATAACTCACCTATTCAGACTTCCTAAAAGTCAATATAATGTCCATAATATAATAAGGGGGAGAAATAAATGGAAGGTAATTTATAGTAAATTGGTATGTGTTTCAAAATGCTTGGGTATGAGTAGTCTAGAAAATAAAATGAAGTCTTTGGATGCTTGTACCTACAGGTGGACTCAATGTGAAAGTGACCAGGTAAAATGCTGACGCAGGGAGACTGCATCAGGCAAGGGTGTCTGAGCAGCCATGGCTGCTTCTCCTGAAGTGGTAGACAGCATTTGCTGAAATTCCACCTGAAACAAAGTAAAACCTTTCCTCCCTTTACACAGAGCTGCATTCCAGGGAAAGATAGGAAATATGAAAACCATGCAAAATACTTTCTGATTATATGTAAAATAGAATTTTGTTCAAGGTTTAGAGAAGCACAAATAGGGTTTTCAAATACGTGAATGTCAAGTGGGACTGACTCCCACCTTTAAAAAGTGAGAGCCTTTGCAGTAAGTACCCTGTTCCATTTTATCTAAAAATAGGAATTGAGAATGAAAATTAGTTTTAGCGTTTGGGGTTTACTCTTAAGTGGTTTGCATGTAACGTTCTTGTATGCAAACTGTTTTCCCCCTCATTTGTACTTTTATCTACACGTTATACGCTGTGTTGTTGCCCCGGTGCAGCTGCAGTTCTGGGTACGTTTTGAGGTTTGGGGTGAGAATGGGGGTGGGACTAGATTCCAGTGCATTCTTACAGCCTGAATACCATGTAAGAAGAAACAGGGGCTCCAACTTCCACAAAGTAATATTTTAATGGTGTTTGAAAACTAGTGAGAATTCAGAGGATGAAATGAAAAATAGCATGTAAAATGAATGCACAGTGATGTCTATAAATGGAGCCTGTAGGCACTCAAGTTAAATATGTGCCATTTACGCTATTACACACCCCCGCATCTCCACGCTCACCCTCGCATATGACGACTTCGGGTTTATTATTGATTTGGGTAACTATTATTGTCCATGAGAGATATAAAGACATACTCCTCTTTCAGTTCAGTTTGTGGCCACTGTGTAATTAGAATTAGATATAACGTAAGTTTGTGTTTAAAGGGTAGGGCATGTGGTCTTATGAAGTCTTTTTCTTTTTTTTTTTGTGGTATGCGGGCCTCCCTCTGTTGCGGCCTCTCCCGTTGCGGAGCACAGGCTCCGGACGCGCAGGCTCAGCGGCCATGGCTCACGGGCCCAGCCGCTCCGCGGCATGTGGGATCCTCCCAGACCGGGGCGCGAACCCGGTTCCCCTGCATCGGCAGGCGGACGAGCAACCACTGCGCCACCAGGGAAGCCCCTGAAGTCTTTTTCTGATGATGCGAACTAGAGGTGAGAGTTGGCCAACGCATCAGGTAACTTCAAATTAAAATTGTGTCCTAGTCCAAGAGTGCAAATGGAGGGCACACTGTAAGTCATAGGTCCTGACACTCAGCAGTGAGGCTGGAGGAAAATGGGGGATTCTGAACGGGGCAGCTCACTGTGTTGGCCGCTGTCTGCCTTGAGGTTGGAGTTCAAAGCCTGGTGTCTCTCTGAACCTGTCTGTAGCCTATAGTTCTCAGGAGCTGTGTATTGATTGTGGGGGTGGGTATAGGCCATTTTCTTGATTATTGCCTGTATGTGCAGAGTGTTCAGGAAGCTTCTCAAGAAGTTTACAAATATCAGACCCACAGATTTTTGCAGTCTTCTTCTTTGATATCATCTCTGGCTTTTCTGTCACTGTTTTTTCTCTTGTTTCACTCTATATCTATAGGCTGAGTGTAGAAACACTTGGGCAAATGCACTCAATGGTTTATCAGCTAATAATGGATTTACACTTACACCATATGTAAAGGAAACAGAAAATTGATGTATTAAGTTGTATAAGGCTTACTCTGTGTTTTGGAAGGCTTGCTGAAGTATAATTTTTGGTAGACTTAACGGAAAAGAACTTTGCAAGGTCAGATGCAGAACATGCTAACTTGGTTTTCCCCCATATTTTTTACTGAGCACTATATAAAGATATTTTTAAAGTTTATTTGGTATTTCTACCATACTTTATACTATTAGAGCCTATCCATATGGATGTCGGTTACTACTTTTTAAAAACATGTGCTGATTTTGCTGCTTAGTGATTGCTTAAGGTCAGAGTTCTTAGTGGCAGTTAACTCCTAGCCAGAGTGTTTAAGATATCTGTCTTTGTTTTTATTTAAAAGTTTTTCATTGGATAAAAATGTTACATTTTACAGGTTATCAACTATCGAGAATTTCTGTAATAGAAGAAATGGTTTTCTGAGGGAATTAAACTGATTAGTATTCTGAATATTTCAGTGTATCATACAAAGAAAATTCATATGAAAGGTCTTCTTAAGGTTAACGATAAAATTTACTATGTTAATTTTCCATTAGTTATATTACCTAAAAGAGTTAGAGTTTGTTATTTTCTAAGATGTAAGTACAGTGATGCTTGACATTTTGCTAGCTTTTGAGAAGATAGTAACTGCTGAACTTTGATAAATTATACGCAGTCAGTTAAGATAAAAATGAATAAGAAATAAATGGTTATGGCAGACAATTAACATACAGCAAAAAAAAAACAAAACAAAACCCTTAATAAGAAAGCCACTTACACAGTTAGGTGGCACTGTTTCCTTTTTCTTTTCAAATATTTGACTAAGTGTAATTAAAATATGAAGAGGTTTCATGTGGCCTTATTTAGATCTAGCCAGATTAAAGGCAAATAGGAAAAGTAAATTAGAAACCAGTTTGAGATGAAGATCCAACCTCCGTGTGTTACTGAAACATATCTTCCAACCCATGAGCAGAGAGCAACTGATTGTTTTAGGACTGCTGAGCAAACATTTGGGGTGCTCTCAAGGGTTTCTGAGGGCAGGCTTCAAGGGTCTGGAACCTTAGAGTCATGTGGGACTGACAGGTGACTTGAGTAGGTGAAGTGGCCTGGATGTAAGATGGGAGGGAGTCATGGGTTTGCGGTGCCCTGGTGTACATCTGCAGGCCTGTGCCATGTGTTCTTGCCTTTGGGAGTTTGAATCCTTTGTTGCCAGGCTTAATATTCCTTTCTTTTCTATTTTCTTCCCTCACAATCAAAGTCAGAAATCTAGTTATTTAAAATGTTTATGTAATTTCCTGGGTCCTATCTATCTATTGCTTTTTCTTTTTTTAATTGAAATAAAATATTATATTAGTTTCAGGTGTACAACATAGTGACTTGACATTTATATACATTACAGATGACCATGATAAGTTTAGAACCATCTGTCACTGTACAAAGTTACTCTGATGTTATTGACTATATTCCCTATGTTGTACATTGCATCTCTGTGACTTATTTATTTTATAACTGAAAGTTTGTACATCTAAACCTCCTGCACCTATTTCACCCAATCCCCCACCTACCTCCTTTGGCAACCTCCAGTTTGTTTTCTGTATCTGTGAGTCTGTTTCTGTTTTGTTTGTTTTGTTTTTTAGATTCCACATATAAGTGAAATTATATTGTATTTGTCTTTGACCTATTTCACTAAGCATAATATTCTCTAGGTCCATCCATGGTGTCACAAATGGTGAAATTTCATTCTTTTTTATGGCTAAGTAATATTCCATGTCTGTATGTGTGGATGCTTAAGTTGCTTCCATATCTTGGATAATGTAAATAATGCTGTAATGAACATAGGGGTACATACATGTTTTTGAATTAGTGCTTTTGTTTTCTTCAGATAAATACCCAGAAGTGGAATTGCTGTATCATATGGGAATTCCATTTTTAATTTTTTGAGGAACCTCCATACTGTTTTCCATAGAGGCTGCACCAGTTTACATTCCCATCAACAGTGCACAAGTGTTCCCTTTTCTCCTCATCCTCACCAACACTAGTTTTGTTTTGATAATAGCCGTTCTGAGTGGTGTGAGGTGATATCTCATTATGGTTTTGATTTGCATTTCCCTGATGATTAGTGATGTTGAGCATCTTTTCATGGACCTATTGTCCATCTGTATGCCTTCTTTGGAAAAATGTCGGTTTGGGTCCTCTATCCATTTTTCAGTTGGGTTTGCTTTTTTGATGTTGAGTTGTATGAATTCTTTGTATATTTTGAATATTAACCCCTTGTCAGATATATTGTTTGCAAATATCTTCTTTCATTGAGTAGGCTGCTTTTTTGGTTTGTTGATAGTTTCCTTCACTGTGCAAAACCTTTTTAGTTTAATTTGATGTAGTCTCATTTGTTTGTTTTTGCTTTTGTTTTCCTTGCCTGATGAGACATAGCGAAACAAATATTGCTAAAACCCATGTCAAGGAGCATGCTATGTTTTGTTCTAGGAATTTTATGGTTTCAGGTGTTAGATTTAAGTCTTTAATCAATTTGGTGTTTATTTCTGTATATGTGAAAGAATAGTCTAGTTTGATTCTTTTGCACATAGCTGTCCAGTTTTCCCAACAACATTTATTGAAGAGGTTGTCTTTTTCCTGTTGTATACTTTTGTCTCCTTTGTTGTAGATTAGTTGACCACTATTCTGTTTTGATTACTATAGCTTTATAGTATAGTCTGAAATCAGGGAGCATGATACCTCCAGCTTTGTTCTTCTTTCATAAGATTGCTTTGACTATTAGGGGTCTTTTGAGGTTTCATACAAATTTTAGGATTGTTTGTTACATTTCTGTGAAAAGTTATTCAATGCATTGAATCTGTAGTTTGCTTTGGATTACATGGACATTTTATCAATATTAATTCCTCCAATCCATGAGCATGGTACATCTTTCTAATTATTTGTGGCATCTTCAATTTATTTCATTAATATCTTATAGTTTTCAGAGTACAGGTCTTTCATTGCCTCAGTTAAATTTATTCCTAGATATTTTATTCTTTTTTTTTTTTTTTTTGCAGTACGCAGGCCTCTCACTGTTGTGGCCTCTCCCGTTGCGGAGCACAGGCTCCGGACACACAGGCTCAGCGGCCATGGGTCACGGGCCCGGCTGCTCCGCGGCATGTGGGATCTTCCCGGACCGGGGCACGAACCCATGTCCCCTGCATTGGCAGGCGGACTCTCAACCACTGCGCCACCAGGGAAGCCCCTTTATTCTTTTTGATGCAGTTGTAAATGGGATTGTTTTCTTAATTTCTCTTTATAATAATTTGTTATCAGTGTATAGAAATGCAACAGATTTCTGTATATATTGATTTTGTATCCTGCAGTTTTACTAAATTCATTTATTAGTTTAACAGTTTTTGGGGGAATCTTAAGGGTTTTCTATATATAGCATCATGTCATGTTCATATGCAGGCATAGCTTGGAGATATTGGGCGTTTGGTTCCAGACCACCACAAGAAAGCAAATATTGCAATAAAGTGAGTTACATGAATTTTTCAGTTTTCCAGTGCATATAAAGTTTATATTTGCACTATACTGTACTTTATTAAGTGTGCATAGCATTATGTCTAAAAAAATGTGCTTACCTTAATTAAAAATTACTCTTGCTAAAAATGCTAGACATCATCTGAGCCTTCAGTGAGTCTTAGTATTACCATCAAAGACTACTGATCACAGATCACCATAACAAGTATAATAATAATGAAAAAGTTTAAAATGTGAGAATTACCAAAATGTGATACAAAGACACAACATGAGCAAATCCTGTTAGAAAAATGGTGCAAATGGACTTGCTCAATGCAAGGTTTATACAAATGTTCTATTTGTTAAAAAAAAAAAAAAGCAATGTCTGTGGAGTACAGTAAAGCAAAGCACAATAAAACAAAGTGTGCTGGTAGTGACAGTTTTACTTCTTCCTTTCCACTTTGGGTTCCTTTTATTTCTTTTTCTTGTCTAGTTACTGACTTCCAGTACTATGTTGATTAAAAGTGGCGAGAGTTGGCATCCTTGTCTTGTTCCTGATCTTGAAAGAAAAGCTTTATGCTTTTTACCACTGCGTATAATGTTAGCTGTGGGCTTGTCATGTATGGCCTTTACTATGTTGAGGTACATTTCTTCTACCAGGTTGTTCAGAGTTTTTATCATGAAATTATGGTGAATTTTGTCAAATGCTTTTTCAGCATCTGTTGAGAAGATAATATGATTTTATCCTTCATTTTGTTAATGTGGTGTCACATGGATTGAGTTAGGGATGTTGAACCATCCTTGTATCTCTGGAATAAATCCCACTTGTTCATGGTGTATGATCCTTTTGATGTGTTGTTGTATTTGGTTTGCTAGTATTTTGTTGGTGATTTTGCATCTATATGCATCAGGGATATTGGCCTGAAATTTTCTTGTCTGGTTTTCATATCGGGGTAATGGTGCCTCATGGAATGAGTCTGAAATATTCCTTGCTTTTCAGTTTTTTGGAATATTTTGAGAAGGATAGCTATTAACGCTTCTTTAAATGTTTGGTAGAATTCAGCTCTGAAGTTGTTTGGCCTGGATTTTTGTTTGTAAAGAGTTTTTTGATTACTGAATCCATTTCTTTACTAGTGATCAGCCTGGTCAGATTTTCTGTTTCTTCCTGCTTCAGTCTTGGAAGATAATATGTTTTTAGAAATTTATCAGTTTCTTTTAGGTTGTCCAGTTTGTTGGTGTGTAATTATTAATAGTAGTCTCTTGTGATACTTTGTACTTCCGTGGCATTGATTGTAACTTCTCTTTCATTTCTGATGTTATGTATTTGGGCCGTCTCTTTTTTTGTCTTGATGAGCTCAGCTGAAGTTTTATCCATTTTGTTTATCTTTTCAAAGAACCAGCACTTAGTTTCATTGATCATTTCTATTATTATTATTATTTGGTTTCTATTTCACTTATTTCTGCTCTGATCTTTATTATTTCCTTCTATCTACTAACTTTGGGCTTCATTTGTTCTTCTTTTCTAGTTCCTTAGGATGTCAGGTTAGATTGTTTAAGAGATTTCTCTTGTTTCCTAAGGTAGGCTTGTATTGCTATAAACTTCCCTCTTAGAACTGCTTTTGCTACATCCCACAGATTTTGGAATGTTGTGTTTCCATTTTCATTTGTTTCAAGGTATTTTAAATTTTCCTCTTTGAATTTCTTTGTTGACCCATTGCTTGTTTAGTAGCATATTGTTTAGCTTTCACATATTTGTGTTTTTTTCCAATTTTCTTTTTGTAATTGATTTCTATTTTCATACCATTGTAGTTGGACAAGATGCTTGATAGGATTTTAGTCTTATTAAATTTATTGAGACTTGCTTTGTGGCTTAACGTGTGATCTTTCCTGGAGAATGTTCCATGTGCACTTGAAAAGAATGTGTATTTTGCTGTTTTTGAGTAATTTTCTATATTTATCTATTAAGTTCATGTGGTCTAATGTATCATTTAAGGCCAATGTTTTCATATTGATTTTCTGCTTAGGTAACCTATACATTGTTGTAAGGGGGATGTCCAAGTCCCTTACTATTGTATTATTGTCAGTATGCCCTTTATGTCTGTTAGTATTTGCTCTGTGTATTTAGGCGTCCCTATGTTGGGTGTATAGATAGATATTTAAGAATGTTATATTCTCTTGTTGGATTGATCCTTTTATCATTATGTAATG
Organism: Physeter macrocephalus; assembly: GCF_002837175.3. Lineage (NCBI taxonomy): Eukaryota > Metazoa > Chordata > Mammalia > Artiodactyla > Physeteridae > Physeter > Physeter macrocephalus. Next base: position 29,960,349 of record NC_041232.1, read on the forward strand.
TCCTTCTTTGTCTCTTGCTACAGTGTTTGTTTTAAAATCTGTTTTGTCTGATACAAGTATTGCTACCTCAACTTTCTGTTTCCAGTTGCATGGGATATCTCTTTCCATCCCTTCAATTTCAGTCTGTGTGTGTCTTTATATTTGAAGTGAGTCTCTTGTAGCAGGATATATATGGGTTTTGTCTTTCTTATCCATTTGGCCACCTTATGTCTTTAGATTGGAGCATTTAGTCTGTCTGCATTTAAAATAATTATTGATAGGTATGTACTTATTACCATTTTGTTAATTGTTTTCTCTCTCTTTTTTGTCATTATTCTCTGTTCCTTTCTTCTCTTATTCTCTTCCTTTGTGATTTGATGATATACTTTAGTGTTGTGTTTGTAATTTTTCTCTTTATTTTTTGTGTATCTGTGTTTGGTTTTTGGTTTATGGTTACCATGAGGTTCATATGTGACAACCTATATATACAGCAGTCAATTTTAAGTTGATGGTTGCTTAAGTTTGGGTGCATTTTTAAATCACTGCATTTTCACTCCTCTCTTTCATGTTTTATGTTTTTGACATCATATTTTGTATCTCTGTATTTTGTGTATTGCTTAACAAATTATTTTAGATATTAGTTATTTTACTACTTTTGTCATTTAACTTTCATATTCTCTTTACAGGTGGTTGATCCACTACCTTTACTATATATTTGCCTCTACCATTGAGAGTTTTTCTTTTGTAATTTTTTTGTTTCTAGTTATGGACTTTTTTTTTCTTTGAGGAAGTTCCTTTAACATTTATCATAAGGCTGGTTTTTTGGTGGTGAAGTCCTTTAGCTTTTACTTGTTTGGGAAACTCTTCTTCTCTCCTTCAATTTTGAATGATAACCTTGCTGGGTAGAGTATTCTTGGTTGTAAATTTTCTCCTTTCAGTACTTTGAGTATATTGTTTCAGTCTCTTCCTGTAGAGTTTCTGCTGAAAAATCAGCTAATAGTCTTATGGCAGTTTCTTTTACATAAGTGGTTGTTTTTTTCTTGCTGCTTTTAAGAGTTTCTCTTTATCTTTAATTTTTGACATTTAATTTTAATGTGTCTTGGTTGTGGGTCTCTGGGTTCATCTTGTAACTTGCTGAGTTTCTTGGACTTGGATGTTTGTTTCCTTTACTAGGTTAGGGAGGTTTTCAGCATTATTTCTTCAAATATGTCTACTGCCCCTTTCTCTCTCCTTTCTTTTCCTGGGACCCCTATAATGTGAATGTTAGTACACATAATGTTGTCTCAGAGGTCCCTTAAATTAGCCTCCTTTTAAAATTCATTTTTCGTTTTGCTGTCCCAGTTGGATAGTTTCCACTACCCTGTCTTTCAGATTGCTGATCCTTTTCTTTTGCATCCTCTAATTTGCTGTTGTTTCCTTTTAGTGTATTTTTTCACTTCAGTTTCTCTATTTTGTGGTTCTGTTTGGTCTTTTTTTATATTTTCTTTCTTTTTTTTTTTTTTGTGGTGTGCGGGCCTCTCGCTGTTGTGACCTCTCCTGTTGCGGAGCACAGGCTCTGGATGCGCAGGTTCAGCGGCCATGGCTCACGGGCCCAGCCACTCCGCGGCATGTGGGATCTTCCCAGACCAGGGCACGAACCCGTGTCCCCTGCATCGGCAGGCGGACTCTCAACCACTGTGCCACCAGGGAAGCCCTCTATTTCTTTTTTGAAGTTCTCACTGACTTCATCCATTCTTCTGCTGAGTTCGGTGAGCATCTTTATGACTTCTTCTTTGAACTTTTTATCAAGCGAATTTCTTATCACACTGTGATATCATTGTTTCATATCAATTGTTTTCTTGATATGGATTTTTTGGATATTGGGCTCTTTAGGTGATAATTTGAAATAGAGATAGGATGTCTAGTTGTTCTGGCATTTTGATTTTTATAACAACTTGAAAAAATGTAGTTGCACATAGTTAATGACAAAAAGTGGCAACAGTTAACACTAGTTTGCTCAGGTTTTTGAACTTGGCATAAATAGGCTGCTTGTAGGTTTTAGTAGCTTTTAAAATTAAAAAAAAAAAAAAAAAAGATTTTGTTTGTTGTTTTTCATGCTTGTGCCCCAGTATCTTGCACTGTGGTGTTGAGAGATGTGAAATGCACTCTGTCTTTGGACTTCCCTGTTGATTATCTTGTGGACAGTTTGTCTTGGTCCTTCTCTGGTTAGTCCTGCCCTGCTGCACTTCTTTCCTCACTTCCTTTGGTGTCTCAGATCATCTAAGTTTCGTCTTAGTCTAGTTGATTTTTGTGCTCATGCTTCATCAGCATTTTTTGTTCAGTTCCTCAGAATTCCTAAACATCCATTTTTATGCTTAAAATGTTTACATCTTTGATTGAATAAACATTCAAAAATGTCCTGCCTGGGTCTGTCTCCTCCTTGCTATAGCCTTAAAAAAATTTTTTAAATTGAGATATAGTTGATTTTCGACGTTGTGTTAGTTTCAGGTGTACAGCAAAGTGATTCAGTTATACATACATATAAAAATATATTTATAGTTCCCTGTGCTATGCAGTAGGTCCTTGTTGGTTATCTGTTTTTTATGTGTGTGTGTGTGTGTGTGTGTGTGTGTGTGTATAAATAAACAAATAAATATAAAATAGTGTATATAGAGCAGTTTCCTGGGGTCTGTGACAAAGTCCTCAGATGAAAGCTGTGGGGTCCACAGCATCTGCAGGGCTGTGCGGTGCTCAGCAGAGAGGGCTGGTGGTTTCTCTGCAGAGCAGGGCGCTGGGGTCTGGGGCCGCTCCTACTGCGTGGCGGATACTGGCAGCCCCTGGCCTTCTTCCTTGTTCCTGGCTGGCCTTGGCCGTCTCGCCTCTGCCAGTCCTGGTGGGGTGATCCTTTGTGCAGTGCCCCGATAGCTTGGGGAGGTGGTCGCTCACCTGGCTCTACTTCTCCTGCCAAGGGGACCTCCGTCAGGCTAGGGAGCCCCCCTGGTGCTGAGCACTGCCAGCCTGGGAGGTGGAGTGATGCAAAATTAAATTCTTCTTCCTACCTCTTTGGTGCCGTTGTTCTCAGGTTTGTTGCTCAACCCCATTGCTGAAGCTTCTTAATTGGACTCCAGAGCTCTCTCAGAGCTATTTTGGTTGGGGGAGTGCTGTCTAATTGTTAGCGGAGGGATGGAGGCTGGGGTTTCCTACTCCGCCGTGTTGATGATGTCAGAAACCTCAGATTGCTTTCCTAAAGCACATTGTTTATCCAGCAGCAGGAAGGTACCTTTTCCCCCGCATCTCTAGCCAGAGCTTCTTTTAATTTCAGGTCAATCTGATGGGTATAAAAGGTATCTCATTATTATTTTAATGTGCATTACCTGGAGTCTATTTGAGCATCTTTTCACCTATTTGTTGGCTGGTTTGCTGCTCTGTGCCTCCGTAACTCTGGATAATGTGTCTGTGCCTCTTTACCTCATTTTATCCGTTTTCATATACTGTCTGTTGACATTCCGATGGGAAGGACGAGAATTGTTCTCATACTGCTTCCCTCCCTTCTCTTCCTTTTGGTGTGATTGTTTCTTGTCCTGTCAACTTTTGATCGTCTTACTTGGCTCCTCCTTATCAAGATTAGGATATTTTCACCCTCTTTTTTCTTCCATCTTCCCCCATTTCTACAGTCTACCTTCTGTTAGTTACACTTGAACGTTGTGAAAGATGTAAAGAATTGTATTTTATGCCCTAGCCACAGCCATGTCTCCTCTGTTTTGCCCACTAGAAGACTTTGAAGGTTGAAAGCCAGTAAAATGTGTCTAAAGCAGAAGGGCCCAGAGATACCATTGAAACCAGGACTTCTCAAACTCTTCCATCAAAGTGGCCAAATGCCAGCTGAGAAAAAATATACTTCTTTCAGGAACAAACTTTTATGTACATATTCAGGCAGTGTTTTCTTTTCCACTCCCATCATATACCAGTTTTCTTTTAGGATAAATAACACTGATAAAAAACAAATTACTCCCTGAATCTGTTAATACAGTTAGCTTTCTGGGAAGATTTGTAAGATTGTATTGTGACTTTGAGTACTCATATGGGGATCCTAGTTTGAGAAGCACACATCTAATTCTTTGCTTCATTTTGTGGACACGGGAGTCATAGCACAGAGAGATGGTGTGATTTGCCCAAGTTCTCTTAGGTGAGGACCTCATATTTCACAGTCCATTGTGGCTCCTAAGACTTCAATTTGGTAGATGATCTATGCTCAGGCCCAACCTGTATTTCCAGTCTTATTTTCTCTTGAGTATGTTCAGGCCAAAAACCTTGGAGTCATTTTTCTTTCTACATAATCCAGTCTGTCATCAGATCCTGGTGGCTCTGTCTCTGAAGTGTACCCAGCCTCTGGCCTCTTCTTATGTCCTTAGACACTGCCACCTCTGTCCAAGCCGTTTTCATCTCACCTGGACCACAGCTGCAGGTTCTCGATTGGCCTCCCTGTTTATAGCCTTGCCTTCCACGGGGTCTGTTCAGGTTTTGTCTGTTCAGAACCCTTTAATCGCATTCACGTTTCATTCATAGTTAAAGGAGAGCCCTTTCCATGATCTGAAGGTCTTTCATTACTGGCTTTCCTCTGCCTTCCTGACCCGTCTCCTACCTTCTCCCCCAGCTTACTCTGCTCTGTCACTCTGGCTTCCTTGTTATTCCTTGAGCAGGTTAGTGGGCAGCTAGCTACCCCAGGACATTTGCACTTCCCTTTGCTGGGAACTCTCCTCACACAGCTGTGTCAGTCTTTCGTGCCCTCATTCCTTCAGATTTGTGTTCAGATTCTGCCTTATCAGAGGGCCGTCTCTGACCTTAGCACTGATCACTGCCTGACGTCCGTGTCACATGTTTACTTGTTGATGTCTCTCTCTGGCTAGGATGCAGGCTCCAGGAGAACAGGGACCTTTCGTTTGCTCACCATTATATGCAATGTGTGAACAGTGCCTGGCAGCAAGTGCTCAGTAAAAATCTCTGTTGGAAAACGAATGAATCTTGCTGTATTGCTCCCTGGCCTCGACGTCTGACTCTGGTCAAACAGTTATTCTATGAAATCCCAGACATTTCTCACATGCCATCTGTGCCAAGGCCCTGGGCTCCCCTTCCTGTCATGCCTTTGCTCTCAATGTTCATATTCTCTCAAATGTTTTTCCTTTTCTCTACTTGTTCAGATCTTCCTCTTCAAGCACAGTGCAAGTGCAGTTTCTTCAGTGAAGACCTTCTATCCCTGGGTTGAGTTGAGCACTTTGTCCTCGTGTGCTATTTGCAGTTCTATTTATTACCTTCCAACTTGAGTTACAGTTATTTATATACATGGCTGATCTCTCCTCCTGGGTGGCAAGAGCCTTCAGGAAATCCCTGTATTTCCCAGGTGCTTGTTCTGGTGTTTTGGTGCCAGGTACTTGTGAAGTGATGGGAGAAGTGAATTATATGGGTACTTAGGCCTTTACCCATGGCACTGGCTCAGATTTAGAGACAGGTTCAAATTCTAGTTGATGTAAGGAATACTGAAGACTTGGGTGATTTTTTTTAAAGATAATATTAGAAATTAAAGGACTGGCAATAGGGACCATATGGGAATTGAGTTTATCTGCCTTTTTGGAGAGAGATTTAGGAATAGAGAAGGGTTTTTCAAAAGTAATGTTGGACAATTACTCTTGCCTTCAAAAAAGTAAAGAATTAATTTGTATAGTAACTAATGATTTTTTCTTATTTATTTATATTTTTTAAATTGGCGTATAGTTGCTTTACAATGTTCTGTTAGCTTCTACTGCACAGCAAAATGAATCAGCCATACATATACATATATCCCCTCCCTTTTGGATTTCCTTCCCATTTGGGACACCACAGTGCATTAGTAGAGTTCCCTTGCGCTATACGGTATGTTCCCATCAGTTGTCTATTTTATACATAGTATCAATAATGTATATGTGTTAATCCCAGTCTCCCAGTTCCTCCCTCCCCACCCCTTCCCCCCTTGGTATCCATACATTTGTCCTCTAGTCTGTGCCTCTGTTTCTGCTTGGCAAATAAAGTCATCTCTACCATTTTTCTAGATTCCACATATATGCGTTAGTATACGGTATTGATTTTTCTCTTTCTGACTTACTTCACTCCGTATGACACTGTCTAGGTCCATCCCCGTCTCTAAAAATTTAAACCTTAACTCGTGAAAGGACTTTGGACTAATAATTTTAAAGCCCTGAAATATTTTCTTGGCGACCTTGAGGAGTGGTTAAAGCACTGCTGCTCTGCATGAAGGCGGTAGTGGGTTTAGAGCAGGGGGCCACGGCTCACGGACCCAGCCGCTCCGCGGCATGTGGGATCCTCCCAAACCGGGGCGCGAACCCGGTTCCCCTGCATCGGCAGGCGGACGCGCAACCACTGCGCCACCAGGGAAGCCCTGGACTAATAATTTTAAAGCCCTGAAATATTTTCTTGGCGACCTTGAGGAGTGGTTAAAGCACTGCTGCTCTGCATGAAGGCGGTAGTGGGTTTAGAGCAGGGCTCCCCAACCCTCGGGCCACAGACCGGTTCTGGTCCGCGGGCTGTTAGAGACCGGGCGGCACAGCAGGAGGTGAGCGGCGGCTGAGCCAGCGAGGCTTCATCTGCTGCCCCCCGTCGCTCGAGGTACCGCCTGAGCCATCCACTCCCCCCTGCCCCCCGCCTGAGGAAAAATTGTCTTCCACGAAACCTACCCCTGGTGCCCAGAAGGTTGGGGACCGCTGGTTTAGAGGGATGAAGTCTGTACCTTGCTGCACATGGTGCCTCTGCACGGTACCCGAGTCATCTCTCTCCTGTATTAGTGACGGTTGGAAGTCTTTACCTTCTCCTTTCAGCTTTTTATCACACTCTGACTGCTCAGAAATACTCAGATCTTTGGCTTTGAACTTATCAACTTCCCTTCCTTCTACCTTCAAATCGCTGTGCTGCCTTCTGACGGGTCTTGGGCGGGGAGTGACGGATTCTTAGCCACGCCTCTCAGACAGGTGTCCTGGGGCACCTCAGATTCAGGGTGTCCTGACTCAACTCATTACCTTGTGCCCTGCGTTTGCCCCTCTGCCTGTTTCTTGGTGAAAGACACCATTTGTGGTGTTGCCCAAGGTGGAAATTTGACGCCCCAGTCCCTTCTTCCCTTCTTATTGCCTGCGTCTGTCTGTCTCCAAGTCCTACCTGATTCCACAGCACCTTCTGTTTGCATTCTTCTCTGCTTCGCCATCTTCACTGCCGGGCTTAAGTCATCATCACCTCTTTCACGAAGCCCTCGTGTACTGGCTGCGTCCTGTGCACCAGGCACATTCCAGGTGCTGGAGCTGCAATGATAAAGAAGCTCCCTTGGAACCAGTTGGAGGTGGGAGGAGAGCAGGGTGAGTTTGCAGGCTAGGGTCAGAGGTCAGCCGGCTGGGCAGGGGGTTAGGTCAGGAGGCATCTGTGGGCCAGGTGAGTCTGGACTTTATCTTCGGACGGTGGAGCCACTGACGGGTGGTCAGCAGGGGAGAAATGAGGTCATTAGGGCATTTTAGGGCCACATCCGGACGGTGGATTTAGAGGCAGAAAGACTAGAGTTACAGTGATGATTGGGGTGGTGCAGCGATCTCGGCGGTCCTGGAGAAGAGCACCAGGGAGTCAGTATTTGGATTCCCTGTGTGGATGTCCACATTCATGAGGCCAAATCTGAGTTCTGCTGGAGTAGCAGCCCAGATTCCCAAATGCACTAAAGCAGAACCTTTTGGGAAACCAACATTTTTTTTCATCTTATTGAGAATGTCTTTAGAATGTGAAAGCTTGATTGCATTGGGTCTGAAATGAATGTCATTTAAATATTGAATTAATTAAAAGCCCAGCTTCTGAATATTTTTCCGTAGATTTCACGCTCCTTTAGAAATTTCATTTTGCCTTGTGTTTTAGCATTGGCAGTAAATACCGGCCATGAAAGAGTGTCGAGGGCAGTGACGGTGTGAGGGGTGGCGATGGTCTGAGTGGATCCCCCTCTTCGTGGTGGGAGGGAGTGGCCTGCAGAGGCGGGCAGACGACTGGGGACCAGGCCCGGCTGTGGAGGGGGAGGTGGTAGCCCTTCCTGGGGGGACAGCGCTCAGTCTCCAACTGGCACCTGGTCGGCGGAATTTAATCAGCCGCTTGGAATTTTAGGCACAATCTTGGAAGAGGTGATTGGTTTCTCTCTTTGTCCAGCTTTTGGTCCCCATGTGTCTCCCACACATTTGTTGACACCGTGTGGTAGGTGCCACCTTACAAAAAAGTGGGGACTTGGCAGATAAGGCACATCGGCCCTGCCTTTTGTCTGAAAGGGGGGGCATTATGAGGGATTTTATTTTGTAGCTTTCTTCATAAAACTGTTTGACAGATACCTGTGTGCCAGGCTCCGTTCTAAGAACTTCACCCGTGTTGACCCATTTAATCCTCACAACAGCTCAGCAAGTGACCTGTGTCACTGTGTCACTGTGTCACCCATGACCTGTGTGGTAGGTGCTGTTATCATCAGCATTTACATGTCAGGGACTCGCGCACAGAGGGAGGAACTTGCCCAAGTGGCCCAAGTCCCACAGCCCTCAGGTGGCGGAGCTGGATTTAAACCCAGAGACAGAGCCGGAGGGGTGTTAAAGGAGGACGTGTGTCCATGGGGTAAAGGGGGCCACCAGGTAGGGCTTTTGTTCCACTTTCATGCTTTGGGAGACCAGCGATGCACGTGGAAAACAAAAGATTAGAACAGTTTAAGAAATCCTCTTTTTAGACACATACTTTCATTTCCGCTATAAATTTCTAAGACCATCCTTTAAAGAAGAAAATAGTTTAGCTTCGTCTGTCACCTAGGAAAAGAAACAAACACAGTTTCTACTTGGATTAGTCTGTCACTTTCAAATTTACTTTATTTAAAAAACATTTTAGTCTGTAGAAATGGTGGAGTGGGCGTATATTTTTGTTCATTCACTTGACATTTGGGCACATCTGAAGCAGTTTATAAACCAAGGCCTACGCCATAATTCCCTTTTGCTTCTGGGGTTACTCTCTGGCTCCCGGGAAGATGTGTTTTGTGCAGTGGCTAGTCTTGCTTTGCTGACCCTGGGTCAGTGTCCTTGTTTATGGCAGGAGTCTCCGAGTTTTGAGTAGAGGGCCTTCTTTGTTGGTTTCATCACATCTCAAGTCCCCTCTGTAGGGGGCGTGCAGGGCGGACGGGAGCGGGGGTTGCTGGAGAGCTGTGCTTGGCCACTGACCCTGCAGTGTGTCAACTGGAGAGGAACCAACACATCAGGGGCCCTGGGTAGAGAGACTGCCTGGTTTCTGCCTAAGGAGCTCACAGAAGAGGGGAGAGCCTGCGGAAAGCTGAGGAAAGGCAAAACCTTGTGTCTGCCTTTTGGGGAGGTTTGATAAAGGACTGCTCCGTGCAGGTTATTTCTCTTCTGCGTAGGAGACAAGCTGCCCTGTTTCCAGCATGGAGGGGCTGCGGAGACAAGGATGTGGGGACTGGAGAGCTTTCCAGAATCTACAAAGTCACATCTTCAGGGTGCAGCCTCATTCTTTTTCTCGGGGGATTTTTTTCCCCCAGAATATTGTGGGTGGAGGGACCTGGGTTTAAATCTTAACATAACATGTAATCAAATGTATATTATTTTGCATCATTTCCAGTTTTCGATTTTTATTTCCTAAAAGGAAAAATAGTGCATGTATTAATGTGCTCTGTAACGATAAAGCGCTTAACTAACATTCTGTGTCATCCTGTGTTAGGAAGGTACTGAATTTAAAATTTTCTTCCCATTTGCAAAATGTAATTATTGTGGCTTTAATTCTTGGAGGAAAAGGTTTGTAGGTGAAAGAAATAAGTCAGACCACATTGTTCCTTTTTTTTTGTTTTTAAGAAAAATGATCCCAAACAAAAATTGAAGCAATTTATATATTTGCAAAAAGTATGTGTTTGTCCATTGGGTTATGACTAGGATGATCATGTATGTGAATAATATACAAGGCAGAGCACTTTGGAGCGTGAAAGGGGGAACTTATGGACGAGAGACAGTAGGTCAGCAGGTGTGACCGGACTGTCCTGTGCAAGCCAGGAGCTTTGATCACCCTCAGCATAAGAACGCTTGCAAAAGAATGAATGTTTCAAAAAGGAGAATAAAGTAAAGAGTCGCACATTTTTATTTAATATGGAAGAGAACTATAATTAGTTCTGGGATTTGACTTTACCCTACTTATAGACTAGAAAGTTCGCCCCTTGCGAACTTTCTAGTGGGACTGTGATACTGTTACTCCACCGAATGTCGCACTCAGCCGTTCTCAGCAGGAGGCTGCTCATTTCCCAGGAGGGGCACGTTTGCCCTGTGGCTTGGGCCTTGCTCCAGAGCTTTATCTGAATGGAGCTAAATTGCCAAAGGCAGGGGCTGTCTGTGCGCCTGTTTTCCTGGCCTTCCCAGTGATTATTTCCAGGTAAGTTTTGAAATTAAAACACTCTGTTCTGTATTTTACTGGAGATTGAGGAGAGTTCTGGGTGTATATTTGGAGAATAAGTTTTCTGACTCCTCAGACAGATGGCATTTCAGGCCGTCAGTAGGACCTTTCTGGAAAGGGTCAACTCCAGGGTCCAGAACCTTCCCGGCTCCTATGGGGTGAGCATCCCTCCTGGCTTTGCCGCCGGGGCCCTGTGGTCCTGTGCAAAACTGCGCCTCCGCCTCACGTAGGGGTCCGATTAGTCACCTCACTGCCAGTTACTGCTGTTTCTTCTCCTTTTAATGCAGAGATTTGTCCCACAGATGGTAGTTTCTTGGGCTAGGGTAACATGAGATCTTCCTGTGGTTAGAGGGATACAACTAAGTCATGAATTTCCTTTAAAAGCAAGGATTTATCATTCTTGAATCTTTTAGAAAAAGACAGGCAAACTGTGATAGAAAATCTAGCATTTTGATGGCTTACCACCATCTTTGGGCATAAACATCTGCATTCAGCAGAATATTAATGTCACAACGTAGTCGATTCAACTAGATTTTCTTTCAGTGAATATTTTTTTGGGGGGAAGTAGGAAATTACACACCCATTTCAAGTTGTGTTCATACCTTTGCTTTGTGACGTTAATTGAGATATTTGGAACTTGTGAATATCAGTTCTCCTGCATCATGAACTTACTAGCAATATGTTTTATTATGTAGAAAAATTCGTAAATCTTCCCCAGTCTCTATGCACTTCATTTTTTTTTTCATCCTAAAAGAGCCATTCTTTTTTTTGTTTTTAATAAATTTATTTATTTATTTATTTTTGGCTGCGTTGGGTCTTCGTTGCTGCGCGCGGGCTTTCTCTAGTTGCGGCGAGTGGGGCCTACTCTTCGTTGTGGTGCGCTGGCTTCTCATTGCGGTGACTTCTCTCGTTGCAGAGCACGGGCTCAGTAGTTGTAGCTCACGGGCTTAGTTGCTCCGCGGCACGTGGGATCTTCCCGGACCAGGGCTTGAACCCGTGTCCCCTGCATTGGCAGGCGGATTCTTAACCACTGCGCCACCAGGGAAGCCCTAAAAGAGCCTTTCTTAATGTCATTATTTAAAAATCTTAACTTTCCTCTTCTGTCTTAAGAATTCAGTGATACTGTGAACACTTCCAGATGTTGGAAGATGACCTTAAAACAGACACTTATCATGTTATGATGCCTTTGTTTACACATAGAGGCCACAGTCGTCCTCGGACATGAGAGCTTTGATCTGTACCCTGCGTATGGCTGCATTTGGGGGGGTTCTGTATACATCACAGTTGTTTAATGAGGAATGCGCTGATTGTCTCTGGACAGGAAGGTCCCGCTAATACTTTGTCAGAAAGTGTATATTAAATTACTTGTCTGTCCCGCATGGAGAAATTATTTAGTTATCAAGTTGATGAAGTTTATACCTTTAGAGTAGGAATTAAAGGTTGAAAGTTACTTTCCTCAGTCGAGCCCTTGCACGTATGTATTGAATTCACAGAGGCAGGTACCACCACCTTCACGCCGTGCCCCTAACACAAGGGGCCCTGGGGCTGCACCATCCATGGTGTACTTGGCCAAGCCGGGCAGTGGTGCCAAAGCCTGTCCATCGACAGCCTCCTCTTTATTTAATACAAGAGAATAACCTTGATTAAGCCAATGTAGCCTAGTAATTATAAAAAATAAGTGACCAGTGGCAAATCCGGTGTCCCTTGAGGAACTAGTGATAATGTGAACAACTTTTTATTTGCAAACAATGCAGCATTTCAAGCAACATTTGAAAAGCTGGCATTTTTGCAGAAGATGAGGGGTGGAGGAGGCAGCTTGTATTAGGAGATAGCGGCCTCAATTTTGTTCTTTCCTTGACTTTACAAGCTTTTCTTGCTCTGTGGGCATTGTTTTCTTTATCTGAAATTGTGGGATCTGACAATTCAGGCCACCATTGCAGCCTTGTCTTTGTGAGAAAAGTCTGAATAATTTTCTTTGTTTAGAGGCTAAAATTTCTATTCTCAAATAGGAAGGCGACAGTAAGAGAAATCCTCCATTTCTTTCTTCTTTTGAGGAGGAAGCAGACAGAATAATTTAGACCCAATCTGAAGTGGCCTAAATAGTTGTTATCATGTACATTTATGATTAACTGACTTATATTTCTTTTTGACTTTATAAAGTGTAACTTTATTTCACAAAGTTAAAAGGAAAATAACGGCTCCTTAGGCATTCCACCGGGACAGTGTATTTCTCTGATCTCCTTGTCTTTTTGTCTGTTTGTGTGTGTCTTTTTCTTTCTGTCTCTTTTTTTTTTACCCGTATAAAACATCATGTTTATGCATTTTGGGTTTATACATTTTGTAATCTTTATAAACTTTTTGTCTAGAAGGAAACATGTCTGTTGCATAAAACATATTCGTGTGTACTTTACATCATGATGTGATCATCTCAGCCTTTAATACGTGTTTTTGGTGAGGATGATTGTAATTGCATTGATTATAAGTATAAAATTCAAGCTTAAGTTTTAAACGATATATAAACATACCTTAGTAGCAGCATGAATCAACATTTTATTTAATATGAGAACTTACGTTATACTTATGATTTTTCTTGCCATAATATATTTTAAAAAGCAAAACACCTATCTTCACACTTGGTTACTAGTCATTATTATTATTAATGGTATGGAAGTGAGCAATGCCTTTTTTGTGGCTGCTTTTGAAACATGCCGTGAATTTCATTTATAATATAAGCCATTAACCTGAATTGCTTAGATGTTAAAGACATCTACTGAAGTCTGAGATTACAGTTATGAAATTATTAGGTGTTGTGTAGAATGTATATATGATAGATAACTTTTATGTTATAATTAATCCTAATTAACTTTAAATATAATTAGTCAACCGCAGAAACATATCCTTTTAATTACATTTGAAAAATATATTCTTTTGATTACACTTATGTGTAAATTTATGTTAAGAGTAAATTTATGATGTAATCTGATTTTGTCGGTTTTGAAGTTCAGCAGCTCACTTAATCATGAAGAATTTGGTTAAAAATAAAAAAGTTCCCAATGACTCTTATCTACCACTTAGGAAGTAACACTGAAGCTTTTAGGTTTGAATTGCAGACTCTGTCCTGTGTAAAAATGAAGATTTAATTTGTATATTTTAGGATGCGAGTTCTTAAACTTTTTGGTCTCAAGATGTTGTTACACTCTAAAACATTATTGAGGACCCCACAAGTGTTTTTATTATTATGTGTGTTTTATATAACAATATTTATTGCATTAGAAGCTAAAACTGAAAAAGTTTAAATATTTGTGCGTTTATTTGAAATGACAATAATGAACATATAAACAAATTATATTTGCATGAAAAATAACTATTTTCTAAGACAGAAATCTTTAGTGGCATTGTTTTATATTTTTGCAAATGTCTTCCAGTGTCTGGCTTGATAGTAGACAGCTGAATCCTTGTATCTGCTTCTGTGTTCAGTCTGTTGCCACGTGTTGTGCTGGTTGAAGTATGAGACGAAAATCCAGCTACGCATAGATGACAAGGGTGAAAAGGGGAGGAGCCTCTGCAAGTGCCAGGGAGACCGCCAAGGGACCCTCGAACCACACTTTGAGAACCACCATTTGACACTTCACAGGGCTGTGAAGGAGGCTGTGGGTTATATTAGTGAAGGGTAGCCAGGGTTGGGGGAACAACCTCCACCAGAACCACATGGCTGGAAAGGTAGGGAAGGAACAGTTTTCCAGCAGAGTGGGGTGCTGTTCCGGAAGGAGCGAGGGATGCGGAGCAGACACGATACAGAGACAAGTCTGTGAGGTCTCCTCCTGCAGGGCTTGGCCCGCGTTCATACAGTTTATTTCCTACTGCTCTGGCTCTTGGGTTGCTTGAAACCAGAGATCCAGCCAGAGGTGTCCTGAGGTAAGAGGGGGAGGGCTCCTGAAGTGTCCCTGGGGCCTGGGGACAGGACGCAGCCGGGCCTGGGATCGTGCACCGTTGAGGACTCTACTTCTCCGTCCTTACACCTCTCCTTCCTGCTCCTTCCTCACTGCAGGCCGTTTCCCTCCATTTGCACAGGCTGAGAATAGTTCTGCCAACAGTGCCCAGTCTGCATGTTCCGTGCCAGCGACCCAGAGAAAGATGAACCTCATCTGCCTAAGTTCCAGTGACACGTTTCTTGGGAAGAAATCTGACTTGTCTAGCTGGGGTCCGGAGGCCACCCCTGGACCCATCAGCTCTTGCCGTGGCCTAAGATCACGTGGTTCACACAGGGCAACTCCTGCTGTTGAAATGTGGATGGTGGAGCTAGGGGAGATGGGCAGTTTCTGAAAAAAGAAGGTTGGGGACAGAGTCTGGCAGACTGTCATCACATGTGTCCTGGAAAGAGAACTGAGTTAGGTTAGAAGACCTGTGTCTGAGTCTTGGCTCTGCTGTTTTGAGCTACAGAGGCCCTGGGCGTTTCTCTCAACACGAGTGTGGCTCCCAGCGTCCTCACTGCTGTCATAGGCTTAAGATGTTGCAGAGGGAAAGCCTCAATAGGGGTGTTGCTCTTGCTGCCGCTGCTGTTTTTATTCCTCCTGGTGTCATTAAACTAATGGTCATTATCCATTATCACCCTTAGAGCATCAAATCAGCTTGTGTTGTGAAAGCAGATTAACCATACACATGCAAGGTATTATTACTTAACCACCATCCTAGTCTAATGTCATTCTTTTTACTCAACCTTGGATTTCTCAGTTTACCTTCTTATATCATTAAACTGATAAATCCCCCTCCCAGGATTTATCAGCTTTTGTAAAGTTTTTGAACGTTTGTGTATAAGATCCTGGAAAAGTGAAAACCTCTAGAGTGACTGATTTAACCTCCCGCCTGATTGGGCTTTTTAAACCTTCTCCTTAGAGAGTTCTGTTTCTATATCAGGTATTGTGCTTATGAGACAGAGACTTACCTTTTCCTTGTCATCTTGTTATTAATATGTCATGTGGTGGTTCTGAATTATCAGCTCATACTTAAGTCATTATGGACGCAAAGAGAGGAAAAACGGAAAGACCACAATTTCCCAGTTCATATTTCCCGTTAAGCTGCCGTGTTTGCTGACTTCTGTTCACCGCACACTCACCGCGGGTGAGTGAACGTGGAGAGTGGGAGGCGGGGAAGGCCCAGTCCTTGGGATGGAAGAATAACCTGTAAAACACTCTCAAGCTCTCTTGTTTTTTAGGGACCTGCTTTGGTCATCTAGTACGGCGTTGGAGTCTCATTCTTTCCTGTTTTCCGGGAATGTTTTCTGAGATTAAAATTGATTCTTTGTAAAATTCCTCTCAGAAGTCTCTAGAACAAACATTTGATTTAGAAAGCTTTGTAGACATAATTTCTTTTTTTTTCCAAATATGTCATGGCTTACTCCTCTCCTTTTGAAGGGTTATATATGTGCAAATGAAAAAAAATCCTTAGTGAACCTTATTTCAGCTCAAGAATATACTAAAAAATTGTTTGAGGTTATGCTGTATCATTACATGTTGACCTGAGAATTGAGGAAGCTACACAATTTTATATTTTAAAACAATTTCAGAATGTCTTAAACGGCTGATTAAATAAGCTTCTGAAGTTGTAGGACTGGGCTGTGAAGCTAACTGGCACAAAATGGAAAAGTGAGATTTTAATCAGTAGATACGGGAATACTAAAATGCTTTACTTTGCAAAGCATCTTCATAACAGGAAGTCCTACCAGGACTGTCAACTTGAGTATTTTAAGGCCTAGAAATGAAAATTGCAATTTAACCCATCCGGTTTAATATCATTCCGCCTCCCGTGCTTTTGCACAAAGACTCTCCCAGCGGAGGCCTCCAGGGGCGCACTGTAGTGTCACCTCCCCTATGGCCACGTGATGTCCCCGGGGACTGTCCTCTCAGCTGCTTTCTGTGAAAAAAGTCAGTCTGAGTATTTGAAAAGTCAGGTTTGATGAGCATAGAATTGTGAGTACAGAAAGTGTAGAAATTTCTGCAGCTTGCGCCGGGTGAGATCTTGCAAGGCCTTGGATTTGCCTAGAGGAGAACCGGCGGTCGGGCTGGGAACAGGAGGAGGCAGTGACCTCCCCGTCCCTGAAGCCTTGACTTCCTGCGGCTTTCTCTCTGTGGCCCGAGGTGTTCTTTTGCTACTGTGCTCTAAAACATCGTCGGTAACAGTATTAACGTCTCAGCTTTTAGAGGGAGCTCTAAAGTAGGCAGTGGGGCTGGTGCAGGGCACCCAGTGTTCTAGGCCAGGGCTGCCGTCAGCGAGCTCTGTGACCTCGTCTCTTATTTGTCTGGGATTCAGTTTCTCTTTCTGTGGAATGAAAAGGTTGGATTGATTTGGATCCGTATTTCATAAACTGTGTTTCCATCAAACATAAATTCATTTAGTAGGCGCTCTGGGGGAAAAAGGATCTATTTTCAACTACACTTTGGATTCAAGTTAAAACTTTTCTTTCAATCACAGATCTCACTATTTTTACTTTGTTAAAACTCATCAAGAGGAGAAGAGTTAGTGTCTAGGGTTTCTCAGCCTCATTCGGTCACAGGGTGTGAATAAGGTCATAGCGTATAAAGGTTAAGAGCGTGGGCTTTTGGAGAGAGTTCGGTTTGAATCCTGGCTGTGCTCTTTACTAGCTGTCTAACCTTGGGCAAGTTACTTACACTCAGTTTTCTCATCTGTAAAGCAGGGACCCTGAAGATTATATAACGTCTGTAAAGCATTTTGTAAAATTCCTTGGAATTAGTGAACGCTCAATATATGTTAGCAAGTCTTAAAAATAATCGGTTATGATTCCATGATTGACTCATATCTCACTTGATTCTTACATTTTTCTCTGATGGTGGTAGATAAAGAGTTGTTTCTATTTTGTAAGCAACATGATTGAAAGTTAGAGAGTTTGCGTGTCTTGCTGAAGGTGATGGTTTGAATAAGCGGTAGAGCCAGGACTGGACCTGGGTTTCAGATCCTGCGTCTAGAGATCTCTCTTCCTCTCCGGGCTGCTTTCGCTCACACACGTGGAAGTGAGTCACATGTTTCTTAGGTTGGGATTCTACTCCGGAGTATTGTCAGCTTTGTAGACCTTCTTTACACAACTGGCTGGCGCGGAAAGTTAAAGAAATTGCCCAAAGTAGAGTTACAGAAGTGTAAATCAGACCTACAAGAGGTCTTAAGAGCATCTTCTAAGGTAATCTGACCCACTTTAGTTTACAGAGGAGGTCATAACTCGCAGAGCAGTGAAGTCCCTGCCTTGAAGCTGCATAATTTAGAGTGAGATTCGTTTCTCCACCTTGAAGGAAAGGAAAGGTAGGTGAGACTGCGAAGGAGGACGAACACCTTCTGTGAAGCTTGTCCTGCTTTATCTTTATCTGCCCGGGGCTTAGCTGAGGACGTTTTTTAGTGGCTACAGTTTTGTGTCTTCACATGAACAGCAAGAGAACGGTGAGAGATTGTTCTGAACTTCGAAGCACTAAATGAAGTCAGCCTGAGGACAAAGCTGCTAATGGATGGATACGACTCACTCCATTCTGATGGCTGCACCTTGCATAACCTGTAATGCTCAGCAGCTGACTTACCCCTCAGGTGACCAGAAAATCCTGCGTCTCTGTCCTTTACACGTGTGGTTTGACTTTTCTCTAATGATTTTTTCAAAAGACCTGATTGTGACAATTGGGGCCCAATAGTTGAAGGGAATTTTCACAATTGCTTCTGTGTCTGTGGCATTTTGATAAGGGCAGTTGAAAGTCAGGCAATCAGCATTTGGAGGATTCCTGCATTCCTATTAGAAGAAGAGCAGTTTCTTTTTCTGTCAGGTGTTCACCACCTGGAATTAGAATAGTTCACTGGTTGAGGGTGGTGGGGTAGATGGTTTAGTAGAAAAGATACCAAAGTTAAATGAGCTGCAGAATGGGAAGAAGGCCCTATTTATCTCACTGTTCAGGGTGTTTTGTTTAGTGCTTTTACACGCCAGATTTTCTCTTAGGAAGTACCACTCAGTAAATTCACATAATGTTCCAAGGTTTGGTGAGAAAGTAACAAAATATGAAGTAGCAGCAAAGACTCCAGCTTGTCATCACCATTTGTGTTTAAGATAAATGGTGTTTCTTAATTACAATTTTTTGGATAGACTTAAGCTAAAATGAAGTTTCAAGTGGGAACTAATTTGATAAGCTCTCTGTGCTTTGAATGAAGTACAGCCAAAGTCAAATATATTTAGATTGATCTAGAATATCAGAAAGAATACCTGTATGCCAGGATCTGTAGACAGATATTGACGTTGTAGTACACATGGGGTTGGAAGAAGGCTGGTCTCTGGCCCGTGGATTCGTGTCTCCTCTCCGCGGTGGGCCTGTGGCTTCCTCCTGGGTGGGGGCAGTGCCCTCTGCTTCCCCAAGGCCTTCTTTGGAGTGTTAATGTCATCTTGCACCAGGTCCTGTGCAAACACAAAACTATTCTGGGTTTAAAATATATAGACCAGAAAGTCCAGATGGCTCCTGTGGCTTTTATTAGTAGCTAGAAAGAGCTGGGAACAGATGGCATGAGGGTGAGGTAAAAGGCTACTTACCTTTTACAAGCCATACTTTCAACAGACTAGAAAGTAGATTTGCTACGTATGACTTCTTTATAGAAACTATTGCATTTCATCTGATATAAGACACTATTGATTGTAAACTGCTCCATTGTTTTAACAGCCAATGGTAAGGAAAAGAAATGCCAAATCAAAAGGTTACATAATGTTTCCTTATCAGTAAGAATTTATATTTTATTGAAAGAACTCTTCCATACTTATTTAAGCATATATTTTTTATTATTTATTACTACTGTACATATTCAAAAAGGAAAACATTAGCTTAATCAGTTGCATTGGGCTTTTCTGAAACTTGATCACCTTTGGAGTCCAACTCCACTGGTTCACTTTTGACTCTGTCATCCGCATCTGTGTTTTCCCGCACATCAGCCTGTGCCCTCAGGAGTCTTAATGTTGCATCATTCCTTAAAAGAATGCTTCAGTATTGTCTCTGGGATTTTCTTCCAGGCTGTTGACATACATTCTGCACATTTTGATGGTATCATCACATGGTTTATCTGTCAACAACTAGGACTCCTATTCCTTCTTCAAATGACCTACATATTGTTTATTGACCATTTGTGACCATTAAAGGATTTCAGTTGTTCTGTCAACCCACCAGGAGGGACAGACAGGTCCGGGCAGGGGCAGGCAGTGATAATCATGTAAGAATTGCTACCTGGATGGCAGTATTGCAGACCATCCTGATTTCAGGTGTGTTGAAATGCACAAAATGTGTTCTGTTATCAATCACCTGTGGCCTACATTGGCATCTATTATGACCACTAAATATCTGGCTACTCTATACATGGTATGTTCTGTATTTCTGGCCACAGACATACCTGTCTTCTGGCAGACAGAATGTAGAGAAAGGATGAGTTTAGTGCACTGTTTGACATTCATATTTGATATTCAGGGGGTTATGGGAAAGATCGTTTTAACGTTATTGAGTGACTAGGAACTTAACGAGGCACGAGAGACTCTGAAAGTGGATGACAGGAAAAAAATCTTATTTCCATTGATTTGCCTGGGAGAATTTTATAGTCTCTTCTCGTAGACCTGGAGTTATACTCAAAATTATATAAACACATATATGAGCACCACTCTCCGCCCCACCGTTTTCTCCACCCTACTTGCTAGTCTCTTATTCCTAAACAATTAGGTGCTTTGTTTGCCCCCAAATCTCACCTCTGTTGCCTCTGCACCTTCCAAAACCCCTTCATTACCTTTTTTTTTTTTTTTTTTTTTTTTTTTTTTTTTTTTTTTGCGGTACGCGGGCCTCTCACTGTTGTGG
>NC_041232.1:29980670-29999646 GCF_002837175.3 Physeter macrocephalus
CTCACTGTTGTGGCCTCTCCCGTTGCGGAGCACAGGCTCCGGACGCACAGGTTCAGCGGCCATGGCTCACGGGCCAGCCGCTCCGCGGCATGTGGGATCTTCCCGGACCGGGGCACAAACCCGTGTCCCTTGCATCGGCAGGCGGACTCTCAACCACTGCACCACCAGGGAAGCCCATTATCATTATTTTTGATTCCTAATCTTTTAAAGCTTTAATTGATACTTTTATTTTCTGTCATCTCTTGATTTCCCTAAAATAAAAATGTCATATTTTCTTAAATTCCAAATAATTAAAAATTATTTTGTTTTGGAATTGTTATTTATAATTTTGTGATGTCTTTTAAGGTAGTTGGAAGAGCTGTAAGACCTTATAAAATCTAGATTAGATTCAGAGAGTCTGATATGGTTAATGGGTTAGAGTGATATTGGGATTGCAATCCAAATCTTTCTCAGTGTTTTAAATTGGGCAACTATTTAGAGAGCAGCTGTCCTCTTTCTGTTGCTGCTGCCAATGCTGCTTCCTTGCTTCTAAAATTTTTATTAGTCTTGACTCTTTTCTTGCAAATGACAGAAATCCAACTCAATCTGGCATAAGCAGAAAAGGGACTTCATTAGCTCATTAAGAAGTCCTGGTGTGGTGGTGAATCAGATATGGCTGGATCCAGGGGCTTGTCAGTCTCAGCACTTGGTTTTGCCTTCTTCTGTGTTGGCTTTGGTCTCAGTGAAGCTCTCGGTGGCCTCTGCAGTTCCAGACTTACTTCTGCTAATTTGATAATCTCAGAAGGAAGGTTCTTTTGCCCAGTATTTCTAATCAGAGTCCTGGAATTGAATCTCTTTGGTTTTTCTTAGTTTGTATATCTATCCCTGAAGCGGTTACTGTGGCCGAGAGGGTGGATTTTATTGCTTTGGCCTTTCCTGGGTTATTGCCTACCCTGGAACGACGTGGACTCAGAATGAGAATCTCCAAGGTGAAAATCAATGAGCTGGACGAAGAAGGAGGGTGTTGGGCTGGCTACACCAGTGGGTTCTCTTAACTGGCGCTCTGAGTGGCGCCCCAGTGGTCTTCAGCACTTGTAAGCCATTTGGCTCATCTGAACAAGAAGGGAAAGTAAAAACTACAGCAGTGAACCTGGAACTAGGTCTCTAACCTCCGCTCTGACTCTGTCAGGCTTGTAGGGCAACGTAACTTCCCCACTTCAAAACTATGTCAGTCACGTCTGAAGGGCAAGAAGCTGAGGGAGGCGGAGTGTCGAGGTTGGAAGAGTCAGGAGTCCCAGGTGCCACCTTCAGCTCTGAGGACAGAAGCCAGCTCTACTTCTCTGCTGGATTGTAAGGTCCTGGAGAGCAGCAACTGTGCTGGATCTTGCTTTTTAAACATTTTGTCTCTTTATTTTTTATTTTTTCTTAGTCTCTCCTCTGGGTCTCCTTTTAGATGTATGTTGGTGCCTCTTGCAGCCACATAGCACAGGGAGATCAGCTCGGGGCTTTGTGACCACCTAGAGGGGTGGGATAGGGAGGGTGGGAGGGAGACGCAAGAGGGAGGAGATATGGGGATATATGTATATGTATAACTGATTCACTTTGTTATAAAGCAGAGACTAATACACCATTGTAAAGCAATTTTACTCTAATAATGATGTTAAAAAGATCATCCTTTATGTCTCTTCTCTTTCATAATTTTGAGCAATTGCTTTCCTATTTTGGATGTTTGTTTCAACTCTGGATTTGTCTTCTAGTTTTCACTTCTAAAAAGTATGCTTACTTAACATATCCACAGAGGTTTTCATACCATATTATGTATTTCATTTCTAGATTTTCTATTTTGTTTTCATATCTTTGTTTTTTTTTACTTGAACAGTGTTCTGTTTTTGTCTTAGAGAGTCTATTTTCATTTATTTCTTCAAGAGTTTACACATTCTTATTTTTATGTCCTTCTAGGCTTTTCCTATCATGAAGACTTCTGGGGTGTTCATCTTTTTTTGTTTGTTTTGTTTGGTGCTTTTGTGTACCTTCACGGTTTTCCTCGTGTGTTCTGTAGTTTTAGTCTGTGAGCTCATCTCCAGGGAGAGTTTCACGTGAGTTCCGAGAGTGGCCTGGGTGGTCAAGATGTTGCTATGGGGCAGTTTTGCTGTCACTGATTTGAGCTCTTTGCATTGCTGGGTGTAGGCGGCAGTGGAGCCCCAAACCTACTACAGATTTGGGTTTCTGACTTCTCAGTGGTGACTTTTCCACCAGTGTTTTAGTGAAAGTGGCCTTCTTCTGTGCTGCTACCTAAGCCAGTGAGTGAAGGCCTATTGGTCCTTAATCCAAGATAGGACAACATTTTCCTGGCTCTTGGCTCTGTAGACAGAGACAATTTCTAGCTCAAAAGCATGCCTGCAGCTTATGGTTTCAGTTCCTATCCCCAGGTGGGAATGAAAAGCAAAGCCCTAATATGTATATATGATTTAGTTTCCTCAGTTTTATCTTTGTTTCTGGCATCTGCAGATTTCCTTTTTTCTTCTTTTAATAATCTAGAGCTCAGCTGTGTAATATAAATATATTTTTTATGTTTTTCCAGTATTTCTTTTTTTTCCCTACATCTATTGAATTGACCATCTGCATCTGTTGAATTGACTGTCTTGACCAGAAGTCACCTACTTATTTTGTATTTCTGAGGCCCTTGTATATTGTCTTTCACATAGTGGAAATTATATAATTTCCATATATATATATATAATTTAAATTTAAAAAAATTTTATTTTTATGCTTAGTAACTGCAAAAAGATTTTTCTGGTTGGAGAGAAGAATTACAAGGCTGACAGAAGAAACTAGATTTGCTATATAGAAAGGAAGAAACTTGAGTTTGCCATAATGTCATAGTAAAATGTTTGTAATACTTACAAGTTTTAAAAACACTTTCAAAATATATGCATACTGTGGGAAGCAAAATAAAGACCCTCAAAGATGTCCACACCCTAATCCCTAAAGCCTACGTAAATGTATGTTGCGCGGCAAGGGGGAATTAAGATTGCTAATCAGTGTACCAGAAAATAGGGACATTATCCTGGATTACTCTATCACATGGGTCTATGAAATGTAGAAGAGGGAAGCAGAAGATCAGAGTCAGGGTGAAATGTTGTCAGAAAGAGTTGACTGACCACTGTTGGCTTTGAAGATGGAGCACGGGGCTTCAAGCAAAGGCATGTGGGAGGCCTCTAGAAGCTGGAAAAAGAAAAAAAAAAAAAAAGGGATTCTCTCTTAGAGCCTCCAGGAATGAATAAAGCCCTGTTGACACCTTGATTTTAGCCTAGTGAAACCCATTTAGGATTTTTGACCTCCATAACTGTATAATAAATTCGTGTTGTTTTAAGGGCCTAAATTTGTGGTAATTTGTTACAGTAGGAAAGTAATGCAGAAATGACCCAGCAATTCCACCCCTACCAGAAATGTGCTGCGTGTGCATTTCAGCAGGAGACGTGTTGTAGAATGTTCAAGAGCACAATTTGTAACACCCCATACCTGGAAATTACCCAGATGCTCATCAGAAGCAAACCAGAGAAATATGTTGTGACACACTCCACCTACTCTACAACAATAAGAGTGACTGTCTGCAGCTCCATGCAACAACCCAGACGAGTAAGTGTCACAGACGTGACGTTATCAGCAGAAGAAACCAGATACAAAAACAACACGTACTATGTAAGTCCATGTATATAGAATATAAAAGAGACAGAAATAATGTGTTGTGTAGGAAGTTGGGGTAACCATTGAGATTATCCTTGGTGGGTAGTGACTGACAGAGGACATGCTTGTAATATTCTGTTTCTTGATTTGGGTGCTAGTTACATGTGTCGAGTGTGTGAAAATTGATTGAGCTATACACTTATCTTTTATACATTTTTCTGTGTGTATGTTACACTTCAGTTAAAGAAAGAACACGTCCCAAACATCGTGTCATTTTCCACGAGAGCTCTGCAGTCTGGTCCATGTGGATAAGGCTTGGTCTCATAGCCAGTGTCTGGGGGAGTCGGATCCCGAACTTTGATTGGATGACAGGTCCGCTGCTCCGGTCTGACTTCCTCCCTGTCATTGTATCAGATTAGAGAAAGTTTCTGTAGGACCAGGTTTTAATTTGCCTGGTGAAAATTCTGATGAACAGAATTCACAAATATCTGATGCCATCTTGAAATGCTCGTAATAGAGACGTGTGCTAGTAACAAAACAGTTTCGTTTATTTCTGCAAATAATGTATTTTCATTTACACTTTAATATGAAGTGTAGAGACTAAGAAAGTGGACAACTCTAGGCTGGCCATCCAGATTTAATAATCACAATATTTTGCCCTGTTTGCTTCCATTTTCTGAAAGAAATGAAAGCATTGTGATTACAGCTGAAGCTTTCTGTCCCCAGACCTGTTTATTTCCACCCGTCCTGAGATGTAGCTACGATGCTGTAGTTTGTGTTATCCTCAGTCATGTTTTTATATCTTGCCTAGATGTTGATGCTCTGTCAGCAGTCATTATGTACATGGTCTGTGGTACCCTGCAACTTCATCTTTTTGTCCAAATGTGTTTTTGAGATTTATCTATGATGGAATGTATATTACTCCAGCTCATTTGTGTTAAATGCTGTATTGTATTCCAATTTTGAATATATTACAATTTATCCATTTCCTATTGATAGGTATTTGGGGTATTACCAGTTTTATCTTATTACAGGTGGTGCCACAGTAAATGTGTTCCTTTTGCACATGTGCTAGTGTTTCTGTACATCTAGGAACAGCTGAACCTAACTGGTGGCTGTGCCTGGTTACAGTTCAGCGACATGTGACGGTTCCTGCCACTTCCCGCTGATAGTTGGTAAGACTGACCTTTGCCAGTCACATTCATGGGTGTGAGAGGATATTTATTTTTAATATGCATTTCCTTGTTTCTGTTTGATCCTGCCCTAGATGTTAAATCTCTGAGCCCTGGATATTCTTCCAGAAAATACCTTTTTGCTTAAGAGACCCAGACTCAGTTTCTCCTCCGTGTGATTTGCATCCCCATCTTCTGTCCCTGCTCAGACTTGACTCAATGGAGGAAAGATACTGGGTTCAGCTCTGCCCTGTGCCCGTCGAGGACCGTGGAGGAGGCTGATGCCTGCCTCAGCCACGGCCTCCTCCTTCCTCCAGAGCCGCGTGGTCGGAGGCTGGGCGGAGCATCGCGGGCTCCCGGCCCACCTGCCTCTCGCTAACTGCCCATCGTACATGCTCAGAAAGGGTCTAGGGAGAGTTTTTTTCCCCCAAATGTAAGAGGAAAGCAGCGAGTCTTGCTGAGAAAAGGGATTTAAGACACAGGAAAAAACAGACTGGTTAAAAGAGAATACTGTGTCCATTCTTCCTACTCAGCTTTTCTCTTCTTATATTGGATCACTAAAGTACACCATTTCAAATGACTAAAGAAACATCCTTAACATTTTATAGGTACAAAACAACAAGTTTTATTATAACTTTTGAAGCATAACAGAAAAAAGATACACGAAGCCAACATCCAACTTAATGAAAACATTACAATACTCTTTGTTTTCCTGTCTAACTGCTGTGCTGAATTTTATGTTTATCATTTCTTTGCTTCTTCAAAATAATTTCCCACTTAAGACTATATCTCTAAGGCACATATTGAGTGCTTCTGCATAGTTTTCTGTTTTAAAAATGTAAACAGGCTTCTGGTTTCCTTTGTTCATTCAATATCATTGCTTATATTTTTGTTCTTATAAATGTAGTTGCCATTGATTAATTTTCACCATGCAACATTATATTGTGTGACTGTAACACCAGTTAGTTTTTCAGATTCTTGTAGGTAGGTATTTGGATTGTTTCCATCACCACCCCCCTTCCCCTGGCCCATTAATATGAACTTGTCTCCTAATGGAGTGTAACTGCTGGAGTCCTGGGCCGTGGGATTTGCTGGAACATCATCAGCTCTCAAGTTTATGCTGTCTTGTATTGTTTTCCACCAGTTAATCTTCGGTGGCAGAGTGTGAGTGTTCCCAGTGCTCTGCAGCCTTGCCAACATCTGGTGTTGTCCGAGTTCTTGAATGGCCACGACATCATTATCTCCTTGTGGTTTTAGTCTTTATTTCCCTGATCACTGACAAGGTTGAACAACTTTCCATAAATTTCTGTGTGAAATACTTATTCATAGTTTTGCCCTTTTTTCCCCTGCGTGGATTATTTTATCTGTCTACTATTGCTACCAAAAATACTGCCTCACAAACCTCCCCAAACTCAACATCTGAAAACAATACATACTTATTGGCACAGTAATAGATCTTTAGGTGTTTTGTGATTGGGCCAATCTAGGCTGGGCTTGCCTGGGTGGTTTATAATAGGCTCCAGGCTCGGTGTGCTGGGCCAGGCTGCAGGCCGTGAGTTAGGCTCAGGTGTGCTCTACCCGTGTTCATTCTGGGGCCCGCTCTGAGGGAGCAAAGGGTGACTGAGGTGCGCTGTTTTAACGGCGGATGTTGTACTGCAGTGAGGTCAGGACAGATTGCACAGCACATTTTAAGCCTCAGGTCATAGTGCATCTGCCAACCGCCAAAGCAAGTCATAGACCAAGCCCAAGGCAAGTGCATTTGGTCCAGATGGAGCCATGGCAAGAGTGAGGATGTCTCACTGTGTTACAGGAAAGTCAAGAATTGAGACTGAGAAAAGTGAAGGAATGCACAAAGGTATTTCATGTAAATGGTAAGCAGAACAGAGCGGGGGGTAGCTATGCTTACATCAGACAGAATAGACTCTCAGTCAAAAAGTGCCACGAGACAGAGGACATTATGTAATGATAAAAGGATCAATCCACCAGCAAGATATAACAATCACAAATGCATCTGTAGCTAACATCAGAGCACCTAAATGTGTAAAGCAAACATTAGCAGAACTGAAGGGAGACATAGGTAACAATCACAGGCACAGTAGAAGACTTCAGAACCCCGCTTTCGGTAATGGATGGAAGACCTGAGAGAAGGTCAGTACAGATACAGAGGGCTTGAACAACACTGTGGACCAAATGAACCCAACAGACAGATACAGAACCATGTACCGGACAGCAGCAGAATATGGGTTCTTCTCAAGTGCATATGGAACCTTCTCCGGGAGAGGTCATCGCTTAGTTCACAAAACAAGTCTTAACAAATTTATAATGACTGAAATCACACCAAGTATCTTTACTAGTCACAGTGGAGTGAAAGTAGAGGTCAGCAGCAGGAGGAAAATTCACAAATACGTGGAAATTGAATAACATACTCTTGAACAACCACTGGGTCAAAGGAGAAGTCTAAAAGGAAATTGGAAAATACCTTGAGACAAAGGAAAGTGAGAAAACAACATACCATAACTTAGAGAATACATCAAAAGCAAGTACTAAGATGGAATTTATTGTGATAAATGCCTACATTAAAAAAGAAGAAAGTTCTCAAAGAAACTATCAACCTAAAAGAGGTAGAAAAAGAAGAACAAACTAAGCCCAAAGTTAGCAGAAGGAAGAAAATAGCAAAGATTAGGGCAGAAATAAATAAGAAATAAATAAGATAGAAAAATCAAACTAAGAGTTGATTTTTTTGAAAAGATAAACAATATATTGACAAATCCTTAGCTAAACTAATTAACAAACAGAGGAATCTCAAAATCAGAAATGAAAGAGGATACCTTACAACTGATAACCACAGAAATAAGGATCATAAGAGATTACAATGAACAATTATATGCCAAGACACTGGATAACCTAGATAAATGATAAATTCCTGGAAACATACAACCTACCAAGACTAAATCATGAAGAAATAGAGAGTCTGAACAGATCCGTAACTACTGTGGAGATTGAATCTGTAATAATAATAATAATAATAATAAACTCCCGGTAAAGAAAAGCCCAGGACCAGATAGATGGCTTCATTGGTGAATTCTACCAAACATTTAAATAAGAATTAATGCCATTCTTTCTTAGACTTTTCCAAAAAATTGAAGAGAAGAGAATGTTTCCTTTCCCATCTGGATGCCTTTTATTTCTTTTTCTTGCCTAATTGCCCTAACCTAGAACCTCCAGAAGATTGTTAAACAGAAATGGTGAGAGCAGACATCTTTGTCTTGTCCGTGAGCTTTTGGTCTTTCAGCAACGAGTATGATGTTAATTACAGGTGTTTCATAAATGCTCTTTATCAGGTTTAGGAAGTGCCTTCTATTCCTGTTTTTTTGAATGCTATTTTTTCAATCATTAAAGGGTATTGCTTTTGTCAAAAGCTTTTTCTGTGTTAATGATGTGATTGTGTGGTTTTGTCCTCCATTCTCTTACTATGGTATACTACATTAATTAATTTTCTAATGTTAAGCTGACTTTGCATTCCTGGTCATGTTCGTTAATACTTTTATATGTTGCTGGATTCGGTTTGCTAGTATTTTGTTGAAGCTTTTGAATCTATATTCATAAGGGATATTGGTCTGTAGTTTTCACTTCTTGTGATACCCTTGTCTGGTTTTGGAATCAAGATAATAGTGGTCTCATAGAATGAATCTGAAGTATTCCTTTCTATTCTCTTTATTTTGGAAGAGTCTGTGAAGAATAGGTATTAATTCTTTGAAGATGTGGTGTAAGTCATCTGAGCCTTGGCTTTTTCAGATTTTCTGTTTCTTCTTGAGTCAGCTTCAGTAATTTGTGAATTTTTAGGAATTTCACCTTAATTTACTAATTTGTTGGCATACAGTTTTCATAGTGTTCCCTTATAATCATTTTGATTTCTGTAAGATCAGTACTGATATCAGCTCTCTCATTCTGGTTTTAGTAATTTGAATCTGCTCTTTTTTTTTTTCTCCTGGTCTGTTGAGCTAAAAGTATGCCAGGCTTGTTTATCTTATTGACTACACTTTACATTTCCAAGATTTTTTAGCTTTTTCATATACAACTCTTTTTTTACTTACTTGTATTATTGGTCATAATTTCTTGTTCATTTTTTAAAATAAATTTATTTATTTTTGGCTGCATTGGGTCTTCATTGCTGCACACAGGCTTTTCTCCAGTTGTGGCGAGCGGGGGCTACTCTTCATATTGCGGTACGCGGGCTTCTCATTGCGGTGGCTTCTCTTGTTGCGGCGCGTGGGCTCTAGGCGCATGGGCTTCAGTAGCTGTGGCTCGCAGGCTCAGTAGTTGTGGCTTGCGGCCTCTAGAGCGCAGGCTCAGTAGTTGTGGCACACGGGCTTAGTTGCTCCACGGCCTGTGGGATCTTCCCGGACCAGGGATTGAACCCATGTCTCCTGCACTGGCAGGCAGATTCTTAACCACTGAGCCACCAGGGAAGCCCTTCGTGTTCATTTTTAAAGTCTTTCCTTTATGTATCTTTTTGAGCATCTTAAGCTTATTTATTTAAAAATATTCCCCAGTATTTTCTATTATATAAATTTCATCAGGACTGAATTCTTCTCCCAGTGGCTGATTTTATTGACTGTCCTCCTTAGCATTTGATTTCTTTATGTATTTGTGAATTGAATTTTGATTTGCAGGCACACTGTGTGTGGGAGGACTTTGTTTTCTCACTGATATGGGCCTCTCGTCCCCTGGCCTTTTGGCTGTGAGTGTGCCTTAGCCTGGTTCACCGGAGCCCACTTCCTGGTTGGGACTAGCGTCTGCTCTTCCTGCATCTGAGACCCAGAACATTTGTGTCAGAAGCTCCGTTTGCTCCAGTGCGAGACCGGCAGAGCCTCCTCTTGCCTCTTGGCTTCAAGGACAAGCCTGGTTCCAGCACCTTCACCTGTTGACCCTGTCGGTTCCCTCTCCCTCAGGGGGCTGGACTTCTGTCCTCTCCGTTTTCTCTTGCTCTGGAGCCCTGAGCCCAGGAGACTTAGACCTTAGCCTTGCTGGCCACTTAGTTTCTCATTTGCTGCTGGTTTACAGAGAAGGCTAACTGGTGTGTATTTTAATGGCTTTGTTCTTTGTTTGGAGCCAAGAGATATCTCAAAGCAAGGATGTACAATTCCATCTTGGCAGGGAGTTCTCAAGAGGGAATTTTTAGAAACTTAGCTGGTTCAAGTATGGAGACCTCAGTATGGAAGAAACCTCTTAAGAGATACTGTCTTCTAAACAGGTAAAGTGTGTGTGTATATTAGCCACCAGGTACTTTTGAATGGAGTGTAAATTGTTAAATATTGTTCTAGAAAGAATTCAGACAGGTAGACCTTAAAATAGACTTACCAGACTTATTACTGTGCTAATGTTCTCTGGGACCTTTATCTTTGGTACTGCTGCTGTAATTGTGTGGGGTGGGGGGCGGGGGAGAGAGAGACACACACACAGACATGCAAGGAAAGGAAATATGTTTTTCATTATCTGATTTTTGTTATATCTGCACTGGTGACAGAAGGAATTCAAATTTGAAGATACATCTAGTAAAGTATCTGTTTATAATATTTTGCGTTCGGGTAACCCTGTGTGATAACCCTTTGGACCCTGAATCTTGGGATGTCTCGTGCTGTGATCATAAGGCATTGTGCAAGACAAATGAGTGCACAATTAATATACCATTACTGTTAATCCATTAAGATTGCAACATAGATAATAAAGGTAAATTTTTTTAAAATTATGAGAGTAGGTGGCTGCCCTGATGTAAGTAAAGAGACAATACAAGTCAACTGTGGACACAAGCTCTGTGAGGAACTTTCCTATCCATTTCTTACTTAGATCCTCGTAGCGACAGGAGCTTGGCTGGTGCACCTGAGTGGTTATGGCTCAGATCACTAAGTTTACACAACAGTTGTAAAAGTGCAGCATAGTCTGGTGTTGAAATGAGTGGCTCTAGGATTGTACTGGGTACTTGTTTGTCGTGCAGCCGTGGGCAGTGTTTCCTCATCTGTGAAATGGAGGTGATAATGTTTTTTTAAAAAGTTGCATTGTCATAAGAGTTAATGAATAAGAATGAACTGAAAGTCTACCTGTAGAGGAGCTCCGGCCGTGCCTGGTGTATGTGGGTGCTCAGGTCACGTTAGCTGTTACTGTCAATACAGTCAAAGGGGAGCAGCAATACATGCACAAGCTGTCGCAATGCATTCAGTTGTAATTACTTAATTTATTCAAACACCCACTACTATGCGTTATTGGCATTGAGTATCAACTGGGTGAATACATTTTAGCCTGGTTACATCTTTGGAACGGTGGGAAATCAGTGCAGTCATTGGATATTTGTATTGGATATTTTGGTGCTAAATTCACTTTAAATTCTATGCAGCGTCCTGGAAGCAGCGGAAATGTTCCCCCATAGTATGTTTTCTGATCTGTGTTGGACCTTCTCTCCATCTGGGAGCACCACGTGAATTGCCTGTTCGTAATTCTTTAAAAGCATGCATTATGTTTCTTGTTAATTTATGTGTGTTTCTTATCCATACAGTGACCATACGATTTCCTGTTTAACTGGGAACATTTTGGGGAGTGAAAGGCAGTGCTGTTAATAGTTCTGCTAGTATGGGAGTCACGAGTCAGAACTATGCTGGGTTATCCAGGGCGCTTGGCTACTGTGCTTCTCTTCCTCTCTACAGTGTCTGAAGGATCTTCCTTAGGTTCTGCAAAGTACCTGTGGCTGTCCTGATGATAGGAGGTGATCAATTACCAAATAGCAACTGGACATAGGCGGACTGTGCATTATTTTTGTTGTTTGTAGACTCCTTTAATACGAAGTATTAAAACCGTGTGCCTTCTAAATAAAAATCTAATTTGTCTGCTTAATTAGGAGGTCAGTAAGACAGGTGTTTGGCCATGTGCAGACAGAAAATTCTGTGAACCATGAGGGAAATCAAAATGATTAAGAGGATTAATTTGAAAAATCCGTGATTTCCACATTCTTCATAGAAATACAAATCAGTTCTATATACTCATCTGTCCTTTTGTTTAAATATAAAACACTATTTAGAAGTTTCCTTAATTAAAATCACTTAAAATAACCTTGTCTGTTGCAGCCAGCGCTTGGGTGCTGTTGCAGTGCCAGAGTGCACCAGGGCACTGCTCTGCCCAGCCGCTGTCTCTGTTCACCTTTGCTTCCTCCAGACGGTACGCTTCCTTCCTGTGTTTTGGAATCTGACATTATTCTTCCTTGGCTCTAAATTTTTTTTCTTTCTTCAAAGCTCAGCAAGGAGGCATGCGGCTGACATGACATTTGGGGCCCCCCTGGGGGTAGGCCACGTATCATGGGAAATCAGAGTAATCCGTATATTTTGATACCGTGCCAAGGACTCGGGTTCAGTCTATGTCAAACGTTCTGTTCGGTTGCTTAGAGTACGTCCTGTGAACTGACGGTGGAAGAGACCACCTCAGACCTCCCTCCCTCCCTGTTGGTCTGTGTGTCAGCCTGTCTCCCACCTGTCTGTCTGTCTGTCGATCCATCCATTATCTCTCATCTGTCTACATATCATTCATCTCCTTTGTATTGTATTTGATGGAATTTGTATTTGATTCCTTTTTTTTTTTTTGCCTGGCAGCAAAATCTTATATGGGCTGTTAGGTATCTTTTATATTTTGCTTTATTATTTCTAAGTGTAAAGGGAATTTAATTATTACTAAATTGTATTTTGAAACTTCTCCTCAGCATAAAAATTTTACATTTCCCCCCCCAATACATGATAATATAAATTCAGACTTTCTTGCTTTTTTAAACCAATCAGAGTTACTGAGATAATTGCCAGGTATTAGCAAGACGGATCACTTTGACTGTGAGGAGAAAATCCTCAGTAGCCAGATGATTTCAGTTTGACAAGCCATGGGGTATTATTAGTCACGTGCAAGCCAGCCTTGGCCTTGCTTGTCTTGTGCAGGAATACTTTGCTACAGGCATCAAGTCTAAACTGTTCATTTGCATAGATGTTTGGAGTATTACCCGGAGCTAGGCATGATAAATTGTATTTACATCCTACAAAATGAATGCAGTGTTATTGAATTTAGCAGGAAAATGCCTGTCTTAAGGACATGACTATTATCTGACTAGAAGCAGACGCATATGCGAAGTGTTTTTTGTTTGTGGGTTTTTTTTTTTTTTTTTTTTTTTTTTGTATACGGAGGAGAAAGAAAAGGGAGTTACAGAGTTTGAGAACATGCTTGCTCCAGTCATACAGCATTCTAACAGGGGCGTCATATGGGTCGAGAACTAATATCCACTGGGCTCAAGGCTTCTCTGTGATTCAGAGATGTGCGTGTGCAGTTCAGGGCATGTTGAGAGTCTGCTGGGAGGTGGCACCGTGGAGA
This sequence comes from Physeter macrocephalus, assembly GCF_002837175.3. NCBI lineage: Eukaryota > Metazoa > Chordata > Mammalia > Artiodactyla > Physeteridae > Physeter > Physeter macrocephalus. Next base: position 29,993,903 of record NC_041232.1, read on the forward strand.
GAGTGGAAAGTAGGGATCAGGCATCCACAGTCCTGGTCATCAGGATGCTTACAGCCTCGAAAGGGGAGACACATCTGAAAATGAAAAACATGACATGTCTGAAGTGTTGAATACTGTGGCAGAGGCAAGGACAGGTATGCTGCATGTGAGGAGAGACGCACCTGGTCCGTCGGAGGCAGGAGGTGAGCGAGGAAGGCTTTTCTCAGGGATAGGAAGTCTTTCAGTGGAGTCGTGCAGCGTGAGTAAGAGTTAGAGAGGTTGACAAAGGAGGGGCGGTTCTGAGGTTGAGGGACCAGCAAAAGTGTGGGGCTGCGAAGCCACGGGTGCCTCATGCTCCAGTGGACGTCGCGCGGCACGAGACTGGAGGGGGGTCAGAGTTAGGAATGGAGGGGGATGATGGATTCCAGACATGCTGAGTAGATTAAACAGTCACCAAACCTGGTGAAGAGTGTGGGCTGGGATGGAAAGGTTGAAGCGATGGCAACAGCTCCTCCATCTCTGGTCTTTGTTTGAATTAGAAAAAGGTACATTTTCTTCCTGGCAGATGGATAGCCTGTGGCAGGAGGAATGACGTGTGTGCAGAGCCCAGGGTGGGTTTCAGCTTCCACTGGCCCCTTGGCTCGGTGCTCTTGTGCAGTGCACGGTCTGAACAACTGTAAGGGGCGGACGTGGTCACTTGCATCATTAGCGCAAATATGGAGAGCGAGTGGAACTGGGCGGCCATGAGAGGGGCAGTGACACGCTCAGTGGTGAATGTGCTCAGTTTGTAGTTTTTAGGGTCACTGTTCAGGGGGACATATCAAATAAGAAGTTGGATATATGATTCTAAAACACAGGGGAGTACAGGTGATTTGAGTCCATTGAACTTTTAAAAACTTACAGGTAAATTGTAGTTAAAATTATTCAAAGGGAATGACCTTCTGAATTATAGCTCCAATGGGACTTATATAATACTAGTGGTTGGTTCTCCAGCATGGTTAATTGCTCTATCAAAAAACTAATTCCAAGTAACTTATTAAAGAATGCCTACTACTTACTAATGTACCAAAGGGTGGTCATGATAAATTGGATTGGTGAAAACTTTTCTTCTCTGTTGCAGATTGCCGTGCTATGCCTTGTGTGACTAGGACCTCGTTCCTAGAACACCTCTGCCTTGACACTTGTGGAGACTCAGACCATGTGAGTACAGAAGCTGTATAGGAAAATTGCACTGAATCCTAATTGGTTAGTTCAGCTAAGCAGAAAACCAAAATTCGTGAGAGGGTTGACCAAAGAAATAATATCTATTTTTTGTGTGAAGTATTCTAGATGAGATGGAAAACATCTCTTTTCCCCATTAATTTATTATTGTACTAGGGGCTATAAAATCAACAGTGAAATTTTTGTGTCAGCTTATTTATCATGGTATTTATGGCAACCAATTATAAGAGGTATAATTGAAAGCATGTTTATTTTTGTTTGTTTGTTTTTGTAATTCTAAAGGAGAAATAACCCCATCACTCTTTCTGTGGCACTATTTTGCAGAAAAACACTGCTAAGGAGTGCTAAAGTGGCAATGAAACAGCCCAGCAGGAAGAGGAAGCTCAGTATGAATTCCAAGGAGTGTTTGAATCAGGATGGATGCTTGGTAAGTTGTCAGTTCCTGGACCCTTCCTGTAGTTTGTGCTCATTGTGGGAATTCGCAGTGTAATTGTACATCTCCTACAGTGACAGAAGAGGTGTTGTTTTCAGTCACTCGAAACTGTTTGCTTCTGGTTGAGTTTTATGTAGAGTGGTATAGAATATATGTGTCATTAGATTACATTTTAAAAGGTAATCTTGGGATTTCCCTGGCGGTCCAGTGGTTAGGACTTGGTGCTTTCACTGCTGAGGGCCCGGGTTCAATCCCTGGCCGGGGAACTAAGATCCCATAAGTCATACCATGCAGCCAAAAAAAATGATAATCTTCATATTAAAGGTGAAAGGAGGCCTTTTCTTTTAAAAAGATGGAGGTAATTGATCATTATCAAGTAAGGGACAGAGATTGTGAACTAACTGTAGGGGTTGTGTTTGTCAGGGTTCTCCAGAGGATCAGAACCAATAAGAGTAGTTGACAGCCCTGTCACAATCTCTGTCCCTACTTGATAATAATGAATTATATTTGTAGAGAGAGACGCATTTTAAGGAATTTTTAAAAAATAAATTTGTTTATTTTTATTTATTTATTATTTTTGGCTGTGTTTGGTCTTCGTTGCTGCGCGCAGGCTTTCTCTAGCTGCAGCGAGCAGGGGCCACTCCTCGTTGTGGTGCACAGGCTTCTCATTGCGGTGGCTTCACTTGTTGCAGAGCACAGGCTCTAGAGCGCGCGGGCTTCGGTAGATGTGGCGCGTGGGCTCAGTAGTTGTGGCTCACGGGCTTAGTTGCTCCGCGGCATTTGGGATCCCCCAGCACCAGGGCTCGAACCTTGTCCCCTGCATTGGCAGGCAGATTCTCAACCGCTGTGCCACCAGGGAAGCCCTATTTTAAGGAATTGAATCATGCAGTGATAGGGACTGACTAGTGGCAGTCTGGAGACCCAGAAAAGAGTTGATGTTACAGTCTTGAGTCCAAAGGCCATCTGGAGGCAGATTCCCTGTTCTTCAGGGGAAGGTCAGTCTTTTTTCTTGTAGGGCCTTCAGCTGATGGGATGAGGCCCACCTCACGGTGGAGTGTAACCTGCTTTTCTCAGATTCTACTGTTTAAATGTTAATTACATCTGAAAAATATGTCACAGTAACATCTTGACAACTAGAGGGCATACATTGCATCATGCCTCTAGTTCCCTGTGCTGTTTGCTTATGACAACTTCTTGTATTCCTACAAATGTCAGGGTGGGCAGAAGTGACCAGGAGACCTCCTCCGTGGTGATGGTTTTGGGGATGGTAGGCCATTAGAGGGTTCTCAGGGGCTCTCGTCATTTATTTGGGTGTGGGTTTTGGTGTCTTCATGTGGGTTGTAGTTGTGCATTTACACATTATGCAGTGGTGAAGTGACACAGTGTCATACTTAACATTCTTTGGTTTGATGCCAGGTTGGTGTGGCTCCATGACCTCCAGGCATTAAATGAGAAGTGTCCAGCGATGATCTGGTCTGAGGTTGGTTTTAAGATGTTACATATAGGCCCGTGTCAAGCTAGAGAGCTGTTTCCTCAGCCTCAGCGCCACTGGGAAGGGGAGTGGTTAACGTGGGGGCTGAGGTCCTGTTCCCCTTGAGGTCCAGACAGGACCGGTACCGTGAGCGCCGAGTGGTCTAAGTGTATCCCAGAGAACTAGCTGTCTAAGAGGTTGCTTGGATCAGACTTGGGAAGGCCTGCACCTGTCTTGAGTTATGTGAGGATGCTGTTCTTCTCAGCATTTTAGGTTTGCTGTGTCATGTCTTCTGAGGAGAATAGGGTATTTGATGTGTTTAAAGTTATTCTTGGACAGTGGTTCTCCTGCTGTGGTCTCTGGACCAGCAGTGTCAGCATTGCCTGGGAGTTTGTTAGAAATGCAGCTTCTTTGGTCCCACTGTAGACCTGCTGACCAGATGCTCTGGGGGTGGGGTTCAGTGGTCTGTATTTTACCAAGCCCTCCAGGCAGTTCTGATACACGGCCATATTTGAGAAGCATTGTCCCAGGGAAAAACTTGGACACATCTTACCTGCTAATAGTGCTAGAGCTAATCAATATTGTCTGCTGCATATTTTCAAAATATTTTAGTATAAAATTTGAGACCACTTCTCCTATCTAAATATATTTTCTACTTTTTCTCAGTATCATTTCCCTTTAAGCTGCTAAAATTGTTACTGCCCCGTCTTAGTTCTTGTTACCTTGCCCTTCAACATGAATATTTAACCTGCTATCTCATCTGTATTGGCACAAATCCCAGTTTTCTCCTAAAGCCCAACTTGGTTTCCAATTTAATGCTGGTGCTTTTACCATTATTTCCATCCCACACTGGGGTTTTCGGTTTTGTGAACCCCAGGGGTGCTCAGCACTTTCTACTCAGGTGCTGTTTGAGCTTGGCGCCTTGCGTAGCTGGATTTCCGAAAATATCTGTTGAATGATGTTCCTGGTGTTTAATAACATCTCCATGCAAATGGACTTCTTTGATCAATAGTAAGAAAATGATATTTCCGAGGGCCATATTGCTCATCTGAGGTCTGAGGTGCTTAGAATATAAAATTATTTTAAAGGATATTCACAGAAGATCAGGGGAAAGATGTGCATTTGGGGTGAATTCCACGTTGCCATGTCCATTTGGGGCTCATTGCCAGTGTCCAGTTTCATTAGTTAAGTTGAATGGTTTAATTCACAAAGCAGGGTCACATCTGTGGCTGCATTCACCGTGGAGGGAAAGGGGTTCAGTCACTGAAATCATGTTTGAATTTTGCTTGAAATATCAGTAACATCCTTTACTTTCTATGTTACCCTTCTTGTTTTAAAGTGACATTTCCAGCCAGCTAAGCAAAATAGCATTGGCAGGTTAAGAACATAAAACATCAAACTAATGACAGTTGGGTGCTTTCTAAACATCTACTTTTGAGACAGTAATGTCAGGAGATGTGATAATTTTTAGATGCTGATATTAATATCTGTCAATGAATATCTTCCTAGACTAATATTTCCATGTAGAATTTCAAAATATTTATTTATATTTGTCAGTATGCAGATACATGGTTAAAAAAGACCAAATAGTATGGGCAGGTATTGAAATAAGAAGTAAATTCTTTACTGAGTAAATTCTCCCCACACCTGCTAAAACCCCAGTCTTTTCATAAACGTGTGACCACTGTTTACACTTTCATGTGTATCTATATAGGGATCAACAAACAAAACAAAAAAAACAAAAAAGAAAGCTAAGAAACCCAAATCCTTTATGCATGTACACATATATTCATAATATATACATAGCCCAGATGGGCTTACACTCTGGCTATTGTTCTGTACTTCGCATTTTTGCTCTTAAGCATGTATATCTTGGAGATGCAAATCTTCTCATTGTTTTCAGTGGCACATAGTATTCCACTCTGTGAATGTACCATAACTTATTGAAACAGTGCCCTGCTGTAAACATTTAGGTGATTTTTATTTTTTGTCTTTACACACCAAGTTACATCCAGTGTTCTTATTCATATATCTTGGTATACTTTTGCAATTGACTCACAGGCAAAATCTCACCAGTAGAAGAATCTTGTCCTAAAAAGTTCGTGCCTATAAAATTTTGATTCGCCTTTCACGTCGTCCTGCAAGGAGGGCGTCCCAGGTTACGCTTTGACACCACCCGTGATGGTGCCTCCGCTCCTTAGGCTTTGTCTCACGTCTTACATCCCGTGTGCTCAGTTCTGCCTTGTGGACGACCTTGCCTGCTGATCTGGCAGGTGGTGCTGCCGCAGACTTGAAGAGAGGGCTTCCATTGCCCCTTGGACTCCTTCTCACATCATGCTTTTCACAACATCCCACACAAGAGATGAGTGTCATGCGGGTGCCTTGGTAGCCTTGGCCACCCCCCACTCCTAGGACTGCTGGCGAAGTGTGGCCACATGGTAACTGGGGAAGCGAAGCATTGTTTTCAAAGTGGTTTCATGGATGTTTGGTGTGTACGTGGGTGTTCTGGGCATAAAACCCCAAACCATATGTAGGCTGTACAGTTTCAAATTCCGTTCATAAAAATGCAAGTTTCTCTGGGCTTCCCTGGTGGCGCAGTGGTTGAGAGTCCGCCTGCCGATGCAGGGGACACGGGTTCGT
>NC_041232.1:29999751-30021509 GCF_002837175.3 Physeter macrocephalus
GCTGGGCCCGTGAGCCATGGCCGCTGAGCCTGCGCGTCCGGAGCCTGTGCTCCGCAACGGGAGGGGCCACAACAGTGAGAGGCCCGCGTAACGCAAACAACAACAACAACAACAATAACAACAAATGCAAGTTTCTCAAATGAAAAAAGGAGATTTTGTTTGACTATACAAGAATAAAGTACATGTTGTCTAATTGTGTAGATAAAATACCTGATGCTGAATAAATGTTAGTGCCCATTCTTCCTCTCCCTCTGCAGCTCTTAAAAATCTGTGAATCTGTACCTAATTCATGAGTTATGAACTTTGAGAAATAGAAATATGAGGCATTATTTATTCTTAAGCATCTTAGAGTATTGCTGAATAAAAGAGAACTAACTTCGGTTGAGTAATGCCGTGTGACTAAGATCTAAGGTCCATGTAGCCTTCAGAGAAAGGTAGGATCACTGGGGGCAGAGTGGGACATTGAAGGATGAAGAATATCTAAGATGTCCATATTTAATGCTTTATTTAGTTTATTTAAAAATAAAAATATCTAATGCGTATGTAATGCTGTTATAACACATGGCTCTTAAATACAACCTGGTAAAATGCAAAATGAGGGAATACAAATTATTTGCTTAAAATCTGGATGTTCTGTAGGCAGCTCACCTTGAGAGAGAAGGAAGTTGAAGGGTCATAGCAGGGACTGTCTGGCCAAGGAAGCAGCAGGAGCCTGGGTAGGGGGCTGGAAGCAGATATGGCGACCTGTGTGACATCTGGGGGATTATAGTGGCTGTAATGACTTTTCTGACTGAGCAGTTTTGTAGGGTGAGTGCTGGGATGCGAGTCAGGGTATTTGGATTTCGGTCTTTGGCTCTGGTAAGTAGCTCTGTGACCAAGGACAAGCCCTTTGCCAGGCTGACGCTCAGTTTCTTTGTCTCTAGAACAAAAGTCTTAGATTAGAAGATTTTTAAGGGCCTTTTAATTTCAATAAGTCTAAGTTTTGGTACACAGTGAGATAGTAAGGTGAGTGGGGTGCATGTGGGTGGCCAAGTTCAGACGGTCTTGATGTTGGGGCCACTGGACTTGACATACCGACAGGAGGGAGCCGTGGTTGGCTGCAGCTGGGCGGAGTGCAGGGCAGTCTTTTTTAATAATATTCTTAAGTAGACATCGAAAAAATGTTTAGGGTAGGATTATTTCATTTTCTTATTTTTTCAGTAGTATCTGACTTTTTAAATCTTTTTGTTGCCCCACACACGACTGATAGCAGCTTGTATCAGCAAGTAGAATCCGTTTATATGTGGAGGAACTGCAGAAAGAGATGTTAATAAAAGTGTTTTAGATTTTTTTCCCTTTTTTTGGGTATAAGTCTTAACAAATACTGTTTTAAAATATACCTGAGTTTTTGTTTTTGTTCACGTTTAGCCAGGTAAACGGATCGAGACAATTGCCATTGAAAAGGATAGTTTGTGATTCACATTTCCCAAGAAAGAGGAGGGGGCACATCACACCAGACAGGGCCCTGTGGGGAAGCACCAGAGTTGGTCAGGGGGCAGCAGGGGCGAGGGGAAAACAGGGGCAGGAGCCTTTATTGTGGTTTTCTCGGAAATGAATGGGGGAGGCAAGGTGAGCAAGCTAATAAGCCTGTTCAGGATTGGCTAGTTTGGACAATTTCGGTGGTCTCTGGCTACCAGGCTGTCTCTGATCATCCAGTACCTGGCCCAGGGTTGGTTTAGGGCAAGTGGATAGTGTCCCAGACTGCAGGAGCCGGTAAGGAAAGGGGAGTGGGCTGTGGACTCTGGAGGCATGACCGCAAGCTAGTTGTTTGCTGTCTCCAGGAATTGGCTCACACTGAGAGGGACAGTCCCTCCCCGGTCCACAAGGCCCCCAAATGTCAGTCACAAAATAAAAATCGTGATGAATACAGTTATGAAAGAGAGATTCCATTCGGGGTATTTGAACAAGATGAGGGCATTTGCCTCTGTGTCTGCATCTCAATTCCAGTAGAGCAATGGGAAGCCATCCTGTCCTGTATTTTTATCTGAGAGGTTAATTTCAGTTATCTTCAGTTTGCGTCCCACATGGGATCAGAGCAAAAGAGAATTTTGAAAAGTAGACTTGACACAGCAGGTGAAATTCAAATAGTAGTTTATTACTGGAGATACTGTATAGGATTTTAGTGTTTTCTATAGTTCCAGAAACCAGTAGGTATCACCCTTCGTTCTTGTGGAAAGGAACAGCAGGATGCTTGAACGTCCTGTGCTCAAGGACCTATCTGACAGTGAGCGAAAGGAAGGGGTGTCATCTGATGGCTCCACGGTGACGACCTGAAATTGCCAAACACAAATCAGTGGGTGAAAACCCTTTTGCTTTGCCTCCTTGATTGGAATTCTCAGACCGGGAACAGTAGGCACTGATTAATTAGAAAACATCACTGTAACGTGTAGTAAAAGTATATGATGCATCCAGGGCCATCAGGAAGGAACAGAATGTCAAGCCTTTTTGGTTATTTTCCCAGCTCATAATCCTCTCTTCCAGAACGATGGATTTGAGTTGGCTAATTGAAATGTACCACAGCAAAGACTTATTTCATGTTCCTTAAACTATTATCTCCCCTTTTTCAGAGCAGTGTTCTTTTTTTTTTCTTAAAGCTTTGTTTTCAGTTTTCAGAACTAAAGTTTGAAACCTGAGAAGGCATAGTAATGGCTTTGTTTTTCTCAATTCATCCTGATTTCCTGAAGTGTTCTGTTTGAGAGGATAAGGAAAAGTGCTCATTTTTCCTTTTTTAAAAAGATTAGCTCTGTTCATTAATAGCAGTGTGGATTTACTACCTTTAGGAAATAATTAATTAACCCAGACAGACTCAGAGAATGTTAAAGCTAGCAGGAGCTTTGGAGAGCATTTAGTCCAATCCCTTTATTTTACAGACAAAAGAAATCAGATCCAGAGAATATGTGTCATTTGTTCCCAGTTACCTAGCTCTTTGGGTAACTAGGTGGGGTTGGGATTTGGCCTTAGGTTACCTGACCCCCAATTCAGCATTTTTTCCTGCCCTATTATATGATATTAAATCATTTTTTTTGTTTGCAAAAAAAAGTCCTAAAAATGAGGTCAGTATATCGTAAGAGAAATGTAAATTTATTCTGTAATACAAAATCATGATCTTTCATGTGTATGTCTACATATCTATAACCTTACTCCATCTTAAAAAATATATGGACATCAGGAGCTTGAGTAGTTTAACTTTGAAGTGAAAGGTAATGTTATTTTTGTGAGGAATATGTTTTTTCTATCTAGGTAGAATTTCAGTAGCAAATAAAGAAGTGTGAACCAAACATTCTAATCCACTGACAGACAGCATATTACATATTTCTTTTTATATTTGAATGTTACAGTGATTATAGAAATGCTTCAGTAGCTGTTGTGCTCACATAGCCAACCCTGTTTCTTGTTACCATTTCAGTTTTGCAGTAGAACATTTATGAGAAGAGACTTGCCTTGTTTTGAATTACGTAAATTTCCTGTGCATTGAGTGGGTAAAGAGGGGTGGAGTTGGGGTGAAGAGCTGCCGTAGAAAATTAGACCTGATTCAGTTCATCATCTCACATGCAGTGGAACAGAGGTAGATAGGATTGGGTTACTGCCTCCGCGTTCTCCCCTCCCCCGTGGCTGTGGACTTGGCAGCGCCTTGTGTGGTCCACAGACCTTCAGCAGCGGCATCAACTGGGGGCGTGTTGGAAACTCGTGCTCTTAGGCCCTCCCCAGACCCACGGAATCCAGAGGCGCATTTTAAGAGGCTTCCCAGATGATTCACATGCATGTTAAAGTTTGAGGAGCACTGGGTTATAGTACGCTTGGTAAGGATGCAACTGTATTACTCGCACAAAGATATCCATGATTACTTTGGACATGAAATCTGCTAGGCACAAAAGTACCATTCTTGAACATTGCATTCATGCCTTCAGTCAGCAAGTATTTGTTAAGCTGGACGAGGGGCCAGGCTATGCTTTGGGGAGGAAAGATGGTTAAGACCCTGTCTGCCTTCAGTAAGCTCAGCCAAGCAGACGAGACCAGTAAGAGAGAAGCTGGTCATGCAGTGTGGTAGGCCCAGCATTAGAGACTTATACAGGATATTTCCAGGCTTCAGAAGGTTACCTGGCTTAGCACGGGTGAGGTGGGAAGCAGAGAAGAGGAAGTAGGATCAGAGAAAGCTTCCGGGGGGAGAAACAGGCACATGTTAGCTTTCTGTGATGATAACAAACCACCACAAGCTTAGTGGCTTTATTACAACACATTGACTGTTACCTCACACTGCCTGTAGGTCAGATGTCCAGGCGTGGCTTAAATAGATTCTCTGCTCAGGGGCTCAAAGGGTAACATCAAATGGTTGGACTGAGTTCCTTTTGGAGCTCTGTGGCCTCTTCCGAGCTCAGATGGTTCTCGGCAAAATTCAACTCCTTGTAGTTGTAGCACTGAGGTTCCTGCCTTCTTGCCGGCTGTCACGCAGAGGCCAGCCTCAGCTCCAGGGAGCCCCACAGTTCCTTGCCATGTGGTCCTCTCACAACAAGGCAGCCTGCTTTTTTCAGGCCAGCCGGGGACTCTCCCCCATTCAGCTGAGGGGAGTCATACGTTGTGATGCAATCGAGGGGGTGACCATCCCATCACCTCTGCCATTTTCTGTGGTCTAGAAGCAAGTGATGGGGAGGGGACTTGGGGGTGGCTTCTTGGGGTCATCTGGGGATCCTGCCCACCGTGAGGTGATTTCGCTGGGGCTGGGAGGGAGAGCGGGACGGACAGCGTGACCAAGGCGTGGGTCCCAGAAGCCGCAGAGTGAGTTCTGGGGACTCTGAACAGGGGATGCAAGAGCATTAGAGTGAAGATGAGGAACTAATTTTGTGCTGGCTGCTTTTCAGGAGCCTGTAGGGCATCCAGATGAAGCCGTACAGTGGACTTGGGATCTGCACGTCTGTGACTTGATGGAGGGAGACGTGGGTCCATTGGTCACCGTGTGTGAGACTGAGTGACCTGGATGCCAGGGGCTGAGCGAGGCAGGCGGGGTGGAAGCCCTGGAGAGCAGGGTGATGGTTGTGCAGGGGTGGAGGCCAGTGCAAGCGAGCTGTGTGGAGGACGGGCCCTGCACAGTGGGATGGGGAGGAGGGAACAGCGGGGACAACCAGCCTTCACTTTGTCCTCGATCAGCCATGAAAAGCTGGCAGACACCTGACCAGTGAAGGGCAGCTGGTGCACAAACACTGGACATTGCATTCCATTTGTTTCCTAAAACCCAGCACTGTTCCTGGCACAGTAATTGCCCAATAAATATTCTTTAAATAAGTAATTAACTCAGGGTTTTAAGATTCCTCTTTACTCCTCCCTCAGGATTCTTCTTCCATCAGAGATCTTGTTCATCCAAAATATGCTTTTTCAGTTAGAAAACAAATAGAAGATAACTTAATTTTGATTAAGTCTTGATACACTCTTGACAGTTTGAAATCTGACAAAATACCTATGATAACTGCCATTAACGGAGAGTCTACATGTGCTTAGTAGGGCTCTACCCGTGTATCTCTAATCCTCAAAACAATTCAGTCAACAAGATATGATTACCTCCAAGTCACAATTTAGGAAACCAAAACTCAGAGAGGTTAAATCACTTGCCCAGGGTCACACAGCTGGTGAGGGGAGAAGCAGGGGTGTAAACCCTCAGCTGTCTGACTCTAAGACTTGTACAGAACAGAACCTCTTACTGTGTGTAAAACACAAAGTAGCCCAGGAAGCATATCACAACATCAGGCTGTAATAAGTAAAGCATCGTGGCTCTGGTACTTGGATAGACAGGTAAACTAAAGAAACAGAAGAGGCAAATGCACCTGGGGGTTTAGTGTATAGCACACAGGTCTTAGACTGATGGGAGGAGGGGGACTATCCCATAAGTGGTCTTGGGACAGGTGACGAGCCACCTGGGTAAAAATAGTGTGTCTCAACTTCACGCCATGTCCCGGCACAAATTCAAATTTGTCAAAGATTTAAGTGTAAGAAATAAACCGTAAGTATAAAAGACATAAACAAAGAAGAAGGTTTTTATGATGTGGGAGTAGAGAAGGATCTTCTATTACTCAACAATAGCAGCCATAAAAGAAAAGTTTGATAATTTTATTTCTCAAAATAAACAACCAAAATCCTTGCATATTAAAAATACTGTAAGAGAAGAAGTGAAAAAGAGAAATGACTAACCAGGAAAAAATAAATAATGCCTCTCATATTGTAGACAAAGGACTAATCTTCTTAATTTATCCAGAGCAAAAGATGAGTAGTCATTCCAACAGAAAAAAATGGGCCACAGATGTAGAGATATTTCACAGAAAAGGAAATACAATGGCTTTTAAATATACAGTCTTCCGCTTCTTCATAATGGAACAAATGCAAATAAAACGATAGTGAGATATTATTTTTTTCATCATCATCTTGGCAAAAATCCAAAACTTTGCTATCACACCCTGTGGGCAAGGCTCTGGGAAGACGGGCCTGATCCGAGGCTGTGGAGCTGTTGAGTGAGGCTTGCTGGGCGCCAGACCTGGCAGGAAAACACAAGTCTGGTTTGACCCGGCTGGTCTACTCCTGGGAAGTCATTCTGTACATATCCTGGCACATATGCAAAACGCTCCATGTACTGGTTTTCCACCGCAGCGTTATGTGATTGGAAAAAAGATTTGAGACAACCTGGACATCCATAAACATGGAATCAGTTAAATAAATCATGAGGTATCCATTCAGAGTAATACTGTGTACCTGCAGAAAGGAGTGTGCTCTTACAACCTGATAAAGACCTCCAGGGTATTTTAAGTGAAAAGAAAGGTAGAAAACAGCGTTATCTTTGTGCGCAAGAACAAGAAAATAAGAAAATATATTCTCTTTTTTAATAAAGGAAACTTTGCAAGGATATTTCAGAATCTAGTAATGAAGATTTCTGGGTGGAGGTATTATACGTAGGCCAGATGGGGGAGAACAGGTCGGGGTGGGAGGGGAGTTTTCACTGTATTGATTGTTTCTCTATTTATTTTTACCTTGAACAATGTGAACTCAAAAAATAAAATATATTATATGTATAAACTAAGGCATCTCAAGGAATCTATCATAATCAATTCTATATGACTATATAAACAAATGGCAGCCTGATGCAGTCATCTTCAGACTTGGTTTGTTCACCTCATCAATAAAGAAACTTCAGTCACATATCTGGATATATATGTATTATTTGTTTATTGGAAAATTATATGATTTATTACTATACAAATTGTATTTTGTACCTTAAAGCCATAGACTAAAAAAGAAACAAAAAGTACAATATAAAAATGAAATTAGTAGTGATTAACAGTTAAAAACTAGTTTGCTCTCATTAAAATATTAATTTTTTGAAACCTTGTTTTAAAGCCTTCTGTTCCTGTTATCTGAAGTCTACTTTTTAGGTTTAGTTTTAATGGCTGTCATAGCTTAGATGACCAGTCCTCTTGGTTTGCCTAGGATTGAAGGGTCCTCCAGTTATGGGACTTCAGTGCTGTGACCGGATCAGTCCCAGGCAAACTGGGACAGTCAGTCACCCTAGGCCTGGCTTAAAAAGATAAAAAAGTCTACAAACAATAAATGCTGGAGAGTGCGTGGAGAAAAGGGACCCCTCTTGCACTGTTGGTGGGAATGTAAATTGATACAGCCACTATGGAGGACAGTATGGAGGTTCCTTAAAAAACTAAAAATAGAGCTACCACACCACCCAGCAATCCCACTACTGGGCATATACCCTGAGAAAACCATAATTTGAAAAGAGTCATGTCCCACAGTGTTCATTGCAGCTCTATTTACAATAGCCAGGACGTGGAAGCAACCTAAGTGTCCATTGACAGAGGAATGGATAAAGAAGATGTGGCACATATATACAATGGAATATTACTCAGCCATAAAAGGAAACGAAATTGAGTTATTTGTAGTGAAGTGGATGGACCTAGAGTCTGTCATACAGAGTGAAGTAAATCAGAAAGAGAAAAACAAATACTGTATGCTAACATATATATATGGAATAAAAAAAAAATGGTTCTGATGAACCTAGGGGCATGACAGGAATAAAGACAACAATGTAGAGAATGGACTTGAGGACACGGGGAGAGGGCAGGGTAAGCTGGGACGAAGTGAGAGAGTGGCATGGACATATATACGCTACCAAATGTAAAATAGGTAGCTAGTGGGAAGCAGCCATGTAGCACCGGGAGATCAGCTCGGTGCTTTGTGACCACCTAGAGGGGTGGGATAGGGAGGGTGGGAGGGAGACGCAAGAGGGAGGGGATTTGGGGATATATGTATACGTATAGCTGATTCACTTGGTGATACAGCAGCGACTAGCACACCATTGTAAAGCAATTATACTCCAATAAAAATGTTAAAGAATAAAGAATAAAATGTGAAAGAATGAAAAAAGAAATGTCCCCAAAATTACAGGAATAAACTGTAGGAAATGATTGTTGACCAAACTTACTAAATCCTGATACTTTTTTATGAGCATTATCCATCAATTATGCAAAGGTTTTGTGTAATTCAGCTGCTGATTTTCATCTTCTTGGATGACAATCAGTTTGTCTTGGAAACTATTCCAAAGTATTGCATATTTATACTTCCATAAGTGAGTTGAAAGCCTGCTGAAACTCTTAATTTGAAAGATCTTAAAATTGGGAAACTCTGTCCCTCAACTTTTAAGTGTAAAATTATTATGAGTTTCTTTATAGGGGGCATACATTTTTTTATGGCCACAAAACTATGTAAGTAAGACACATATCTGGACAAATGCTCTTGGGGTATCTTTCAAAAAAGAAGTGATTCTCTTCGTCTTCGCTAAATGGTCGACTTTCCTCCAGGAGTTGCTGTGAGCTTGGCCTGATGCACTGCTGGCTCCGTGGACAGAAGCTCTGCCTACTCAGGGTCGCTTCTGTTTGTGGTTTCTTCGCAGGGCTCTTTGAAGGCATTTGTCCACTCTGTGAGGGTTGTTTGGGCTAAACTTGGACCTTAACTGAGCCTCATTAAGCTGTAGCAGGTGCCGGCAGGCTGAAAGCCAGGGGAGGATGGAGGACTTGGCGGGGGGCAGCCTGCCTTTGAACCTTCCTGTCTGTCATATTTGAGCCAACAGAGAATTAAGACAATAACACAGGGTTCCTCCCACGTCCGAATGGGTGGTGGTGTGGCACCCCTCTCCCCCCTCCCCCCTCCCTCTGCCGCCGGGCACTGGCTGCTGATGTAGGTCCCCTCCATTCACAGCGCTCTTCATGGCTTGGCTTCCAGCAAACAGAAAAGTCAATTTTCAGTGTTTCAAACAATTACCCAGAAACAGGGTCTAAACCACGTTTTCTGTGTTCTAGGAGCAAGCTGAAGAAGAAAAGAAGCCCAGGGATGGTGTGACCCCTCTGAGTCACGGTAATTGTCACCACTCTTTACAGTTTTGCTTTATAATGAATTACTTTTAAGTGACATTTTTATTAGATAGCTACAGTTTGTTTAGGTTTATTAATTTAAATCTATAATAACCGTATCGCTTGTTGACAGTGTCACATGCTCCCCTGTAGACTTCATCAGTGTCATCTAAGACTTTCAAACATGTATATCAAGGGCTTCCCTGGTGGCGCAGTGGTTGCGCGTCCGCCTGCCGATGCAGGGGAACCGGGTTCGCGCCCCGGTCTGGGAGGATCCCACATGCCGCGGAGCGGCTGGGCCCGTGAGCCATGGTCGCTGAGCCTGCGCGTCCGGAGCCTGTGCTCCGCAACAGGAGAGGCCGCAGCAGAGGGAGGCCCTCATACCACAAAAAAAACAAAAAAAAATATGTATATCAAGAAAGTCTGAAGCTCTTAACTCATTTATTTGCCTTTGAAAAAATAACTGATTTGTAAACTTTGCCTGTGAACAAGAAAACAAATGATGCTGCTTAGTTTGTTTATAATTCTTTGTTTAAGCTTTTCCTGGATTGGTTTAATCTTCTAATGATGGCACTCGTACTCTTCTCTTGGAGTCATGTTTTACAGGAGGTTGTACATTTGCTCCAAGATAAATGTCCCTCATTATGGTTTTTAATACATCCGTAGGTTTTAGATAACAGCTTTTTACTATTCAACTAATTCTCTGATGTTTTAAATTTAAATCAGCAAATGCAGATGCTGTTTCCTTGGAATATATATTCCATATATATTGTGATTACTGCTATACAAGCAGGCAGCTGTTATTAAATTTTCTGTAAAATATAGTTGAATGTCCAACATTTGTGCTACTCTTGGTGGGAAAGAAGCATGTAAATTTGATAATTCTCCTCGAATGAACTTTTAAAGTACCATAAGTATTTTAAGTTTCTTTCCCTCCAGTAATGGAAACAACTGAAAATATCTTTAAAAATGACAAACAAGTATTGAGGTTTTTAAAGACCATATATAATGCTTAGTCTTGGCACACAATATTGAAAATTTGTGATCTTCTACCTAAATGATTTTTAAAAATAAAAGTTGTTTTCTATTGGAGCAAAATATACTGCTTTAAATTTCTTTTCTTCTTTTGCTGTCACCCCAAGTCCCATCATGTTCTTTGCTGAAAAAGCAAAATAGAATACAGTAATTTGACAGTTATGTAACTTGATGTTCAGTTTCATTGAAATACACTCCAGTTATGCAACACTGGAATTCTAGAAATAAATTTGGACTGTACCTGGCCCCAACAGCAGGGGTTTTTTTAAAACAATTTTTTTTCTTCTCAGAGAGAGGTTGTGATTTATTATGTTGTTGTCTCCCCCCTGCAGCTATAGTTTCCACAATAATGTAAATTGTTTTAGATTCTCTTATTCCACGGTTGAAGCATTTATTCTAGGAAAAGAAAAGCAGACTTAAGCCAAAAAATTAAAAATATTCAGTCCTCAAAACTAAGATTTTTTTTTAGTAATTTAATATTTATAGTTTTCATTGTAACCAATTACATGTCTTAAGTAGTTTTTCAGTTTTACTAGGAAATAGCTTTTTGCTATTGTTCTTCCTTTGCCAGACTCATTTTGTAGCTAGGGGTCCATTCCTCAAATGTCATCCCGTGGCTTATTCTTCTCCAGATCTGACACTGGTGTCGTTGCTGTTTTCCCCAGCTGTGGAACATAGCTAAGTGTTTAGAAGAAGGATGAGATTTGGTTTGTGCATACAGATACTGCAAACTGCTCGTTGAATACAAATTGAATTATTTGAGGGGCTTTTGAGGATTTATATTTTTACTACTTTTAACGCGATAAAGGAGACTATTCCCTAAATTGCCTCCTGTCTTAGTATTATAATGGGGATCTTCCTCCTATAGTTCCTGGAAATAGTTTAATCTTTTCTGTAGGCTGCTTGCTAAACAGAATAGATTGAGTCACTTACCTTAGGCCTTAAAAATAATAACAAAAGAAAAACAAAAACTGTGTACTCATACATATTTATATGTGAACAGAAAATTGTATTGAAAAATAAACAATTTCTGTAGTGATTTTACAACAAGCAAGGCATTTCTTTGGAAATCACTACAGACTAATTTATTGAATGCCCAATCTCTGCCACTAACATTGAGCTCTGTGTTACAGATGATGAAGCTTTGAGGGGCCATTTGACTTACTTAGGGTAAAACTAACTAGTTAGTGGTGGATCCAGGGTTTGAGCCCACATCTAGCAAGTTCTAAAGCCTGTGGTCTTTCTACTTTACCTGTGGTCTTTCTATTTTATCATTTCCCCTTCTCTGTAGCTATTAAGACTAAGGTAGAGAAAACTGGAATCTTGCTTAGAAGTGGGATGGGAAGAGTAACTGCTAATAGTTAAAGTATTAAGGGTGTCTCATATGGCCCTCTGTGTCCTTGGGGACTGGCTGGACTAAATTTTTCTTGACATAGTCATGCCATGAGATTAATTTGTTGGTTCTTTTGGAAACTCTCAGCTATATTATTCCTATATTATTCAAAAAATTTACCAACTGTCTTAGATACCCTTAAGAGAAGACTTGTCTCGGTAAGAATTATTTATTAATAATTATGTATGATGGAGGTTATAGAATTAGTATTGTCAATCACTATATAATCCCAGACCTCTACATCTGAAGTCTCCAAAATAAAAACAACTGATTTCTTCAGTTGGGCAAGTGATCTGGCTTTTTCCCTTTGTAATTTTAAGTGCTCTTTTAAACTAATGCTAATATTTCTTTGGTTTAATGTTAGGACTGTGAGGTCTTTATAATCGTAAAAGCAGTAGAAGAAATTATAAAGGAATATGAGATATATATACATCCAAATTAAAGTGTGTACGCCAAAGAACCTCATAATAAATAAAATTAAAACGGAAATCACAAACTGGCAAGTATTTACCACAACTACAACTTGCAGAAGGTCCAAAATAGATAAAGGAAGTAGAAAAAATAATCAGATACACTAAAATAGTGCAAAAACAGGCAAAAGGCATTAGGAACTAAGTAATTCATGGAAGAGGAAATGAAAGTAGCTAAAAAGCAAATATGTTTAAATATATTCAGTCTCACTAGAAAACAAAGAAAGGCAAATTTAAAAGCAACGATGAACATTTTATAACCTACCAAATTAACAGTCAACAAAGTGCTAATGCCCCCTTGCTGGTGGGTCAGGGAAATAGGCTCTCTGTACATTGCTTCTGGGAGTATAAGTTGGCTCTGTCGTTTTGGGGGACACATTGGTAGTATTTATTACAAATGTTAAGTCAACATTTCCTTCAACTCAGGGACTCCACTTTTTGGAATTACTTAAGGAAATAAGCATGAGCATTTAATTTATGCATGTGATACTCATGGTACTATTTATAAATGGAGAAAAGTTGGAAATAATCTAAATGTCCAACAAATGTGGAATAGGTAAAACATTGTGGTACACTTGTGTGTAGACAGTTGTGTAGTCATGTAAATGCTTTTGAAGAACTTTAAATTATATGGAAGGGAAAGCTTATGATAAAATATTAAGGGGACCCCCGCACCCCCACCCGCCAGGAGGGATTGGTCTCAGTGACGGTTTAAAAAAAATCTCATATCTATAAATGAGAAAAAAGATGTTAAAAATTGTTATTTCTCAAGCTGTGAGATAAAAAGTATATTTTCTACATTTTCCAAGTATTTTTTTTTTACAATTAGTAATCACGTTAGAGTCAGCCAAATATTAAAAAAATAAATTCAGAAATTCCTGAACACTAAAAACTTCCATTTGTGGGTGGTATTGTTGGAATATCTGTTCTTAGATTTATTTCTTTTTTTGTAAGTAAACTTTTTATTTTGGATTAACTAGATTTAGAGAAAAGTTGCAAATGTAGTACAGGGATAGTCCTGTGTATGCTTCACCCACTATCTTCTGAGGTTAGTATCTTACATGACCTCAGGACATTTGTCAGAACTAACAAATTAATATTGGTATGTCAGTGGTCACTAAACTGCAGACTTTATTCAAATTTCACTAGTTTTTCTACTAATGTCCTTTACTTCTTCCAAGATCTAGTCCTGAACATCCCTTTGCAGCATCACTGCACACAGACCTCTTTTACTTTAATGTCTCTCATGTTGTTCTCTCATGGCCCGAGCTGGCCGGTAGCATCCAAGTTTTTTGAGGGCTCCAGTGTTTTCTCCCTGGCCACCACTCATCCCGTGTCTACCCTCGGGCACCTACACCCTGCCACTCCCCTGAAGCTGCTCTTGCTGTGCTCACCAGGGCCTCGGGGATGGCAGTTAACATTTTGTGGGTTGAATGGAACCAGGGACGTCCCGAATCAATGTACGATTTCATGCTGTTACTTTTCTTACTCTTTGGATTTCACTTAGATGCTAAAAATGAACCCGTCTTGGTCCCCTGATGGTCAGCCTGCTTCTCCTGCAGCCGCTCCTCCTGCAGCACCGTCGTCCACCTGCAGTCAGTCCAGATCCTGGACACACCCTGGAGCCCTCCCTCTCACTTACCCTGGAGCCTGGCCACACGGTCACCACCCGTTCTCTACTCATCCTTCTTGATTTCTCTCAAGTCATATCCTCCAACTTAGAGCTGCCTCTGGTCATTTTTCTGTTGTTCACTCTTTATACCCTCTCTAACCCAACGGAAACTGAGCTGAGATCCTGTTAGTAGAGGGCCCTGGGTCCTTTCTGTAGAGTAGCATTCGAGGCTTCTCACCATCTGCACTTGCCCATCACGTGCCACCACCCGCAGTCGTTGGTTTGCTCGGCTGAACAGAACCTGCAGTCTAGACCGTGCTGTCTGAAGAACCGTTCCTTCTGCCTGGTGGATTCTTCCTCAGGCCTGAACCAAGTAGCCAGCTCCTTCAAAACCCAGTATCTCCCCTACTTGCCTTATTTTGTGTTTTTCTCCCCATTCTATTTTCTCTCAGCATATCCTAGGGCATTTGGTTTGAAGAAATCTTTTATGTGATGCTGTATCTCTCACGTAAGTTAGCATCTTTTAAAAAGACGTATAATCAGGTCCAATCCAGCCCATAGGAACTGCTGTTTAGTATGCTGAAGTAATGATTTGCTAAAACTCTCAAGTATTAATTAGCTAAATGGCCTGAAGAAGAATTAACACAGCTTCTAAAAGTGCTTAACTACTTCCAGGGAGTAGTTTCTACGCTGGGGGATGTGGCTAATTAAGTGACTCTGAAAGATTCAGAGGGCCCTTGAGCATTATCCCTGCAGTCTTCTGTTAGAGTAACTGGTCTGCTTCCTGGGTGTACACACAGAGGTGCTTTCTTGCAAAATAATTACATGCCAGTGGAACTAATGTCTGCATTTTTTAAACGTTGTGAGAGATCTGTTCATTTCCACCACAGTAATTCTCTACCTAAGAAAGCGTATCAACATCAGAAAAGTGAAAACCAAGTCAATTTTAATTTAGAAGATTCTTATCTTCTGATGGCATTTACAGTCATTAAATACGCAGTTAAATATTCAGGCATTTGGGTATTTGAACCTAAAGAACTGCATTTTCACTGAGCCGTGAAGCTGTCACTGGAGGGTGAGCAGGGGACCTTTTTCTAACTAATGAACTTCTGGGGGGAAACATCAATAACTGAAGCATCCACATGCACTGCAACAAAAGTACTCCTCTGTAACAAGTAGTTCTCAGTATATGCTTTCAAGTAATTTATTTGCTGTTGATACTAGTTTACAAATGAGCTAATCTTTGAATGTAACTGATTAAGTTGCCAAACCTCTCCTCTAGTGTTCTGTCCCTTCTGGGTGGATGAGTGGTGGTGTGTATGTATATACTCTTGCAAAGGAAAAGAACATACTTGTTTTCTTCCTGGAGTCAGTCAGTAGATGATACAATGAATGAAACTGTATGAAGTACAAGATAGGGCAAGGACCATGTTCACAAAGCTTGTCTTATAAAGACAGTTTGTATGGGCCATGTTGAATTATGTTGTTTATTTATTTATTTATTTATTTATTTTTAAATTGAAGTATAGTTGATTGATTATATTGTGTTAGTTTCAGGTATACAGCAAAGTGATTCAGTTATATACATATATATTTATTCAGATTCTTTTCCATTATAGGTTAGTGCAAGATATTGAACACAGTTCCCTGTGCGATACAGTAAATCCTTGTTGCTTATCTATTTTATGCGTAGTTGTGTGTATATGTTAATCCCATACTCCTAATTTACCCCTCCCCGCTCTTTCCCCTTTGGTAACCGTAAGTTTGTTTTCTATGTCTGAGTCTGTTCCTCTTTTGTATGTAGATTCATTTGTATTATTTTTTAGATTCCACATATAAGTGATATCATATGATATTTGTCTTTCTCTGTAAGACTTACTTCACTTAGTAGATATTCTCTAGCTTCATCCACGTTACTGCAAATGTCATTATTTCATGTTTTTTTATGGCTGAGTAATAGTCCATTGTATATACATACCACATCTTCTTTATCCATTCATCTGTCGATGGACACTTAGGTTGCTTCCATGTCTTGGCTATTGTAAATAGAGCTGCTGTGAACGTTGGAGTGCATGTATCTTTTCGAATTATAGTTTTCATCTTTTCTGGGTATATGCCCAGGATTGGTATTGCTGAATCATATGATAACACTATTTTTAGTTTTTTAAGGAACCTCCATACTGTTTTCCATAGTGGTTGCACCAGTTTGCATTCCCACCAGAGGGTTCCCTTTTCACCGCACCCTCTCCAGCATTTATTTGTAGACTTTTTGATGATGGCCATTCTGACTGGTGTGAGGCGATACCTCATTGTAGTTTTGATTTGCATTTCTCTAGTAATTAGTGATGTTGAACATCTTTTCATGTGCTTGTTGGCCATCTGTATTCCTTCTTTGGAGAAATGTCTATTTAGGTCTTCTGCCCGTTTTTTGATTGGGTTGTTTGGTTTTTTTGGTATTGAGTTGTATGAGCTGTTTGTGTATTTTAGATATTAACCCCTTGTCAGTCACATCATTTGCAAGTATTTTCTCCCATTCTGTAGAGGTGTTTTGTGTTTTGTTGGCGATTTCCTTTGCTTTGCCAAAGCTTTTCAGTTTGATTAGGTCCCACTTGTTTGTTTTATTTATTTATTTATTTGGCTTTTATTTCTTTTGCTTTGGGAGACCGATCTAAGAAAATATTGCTATGATTTACATCCGAGAATGTTTTGCTTATGTTCTCTTCAGGAGTTTTATGATGTCATGTCTTATAGTTAGGTCTTTAAACCATTTTGAGTTTATTTTTGTATATGGTCTTTTAATTTAGATGGTACTTAATATTTTAATTACCCTTTTTTGTATATGTCCTGTCTTGGATTGTCATCTTTCAGTATTGTAAAACCAGAACAGTCTTTTTAAAAACCTACTGAAGTTTCTTGATAATAAACTTTGTGAATTACATGTATTGAAAAAAATTCTTTAATTCTATGAATCCTTTAATAGTATATGAAAGCAGACATCGTCCTAAACTTTTACTTCAGTAGAGAAGTTGCTGAGGAGCCTTCAGATTATTTATGCTCCCAATCTGTCCTGCAGAGGAGCCTCTACACCCTGTCATTAGGGGTCCCTAGTGGGCAGTAAGAATCTTGAACTCTGGCAAGGGGACTGAGTACCCTGATTTTTAGATTGATTTAGCAGAAGAAAATGTCACGGAGCAGCACTTATTTCCAGTGGAGACGTGTGAAGCCTTCAAGCCCCGGGGGCCTTGCCGAGTTCTAAGGAGGGTGGGCCTGGAGATGTCCAGCTTCCATCTCCTGCCCGAGTGGAACCCCATCCTCCCTTCCTGCATGCTTCTCAAACCAGAGACTTTTGTTTCCTTTTGAGATTGAACCAAAGGATTCTTGCCACGAATGTGCTTTGCCCTTTTAAAGTATATTTGATTTTTGTTCGGCATAATTACCTTTTGCTACTGAGATTAAAGCTGCTCCTTTGGGGGCACTTCAATATTCATTTGAACCTACACTATTTCATGTGAAATGTTTTATATGGACAAGTGGCTTATTAGCTGCCTATGTTTAATAACTGCTCCCTTCACACTGTAGAGTGAAAGCATTTTTTCTTTTCCTAAATACATTAAAACTTTTTTGGAAACTGTCAAATTTATGGAAAAGTTGCAAGTACGGTTTAAAGAATTTTTCCTGACGATCAGAGAGCAATTTGCCAGCCTGCTACCTCAGATACTTCAGTATGTGTTTCCTGCAAACAAGACCACGCCTGACGCGACTAGGACAAGCCATTCAAAGTGGGAGGCTCCTGCCACGCAGGCTGCAGACCCCAGTCAGCCATCAGAGCTGCCCCGATAATGCCCTTGGCAATGGTGGACCCAGCTCAGAGCACACACCGTGTTTAGTCGTCTGTTCCTCCAGTCTGACCAGTTCCTCAGCCTTCCCTGGACTGGCAGAACCTTGACACTTGTGGAGGCAACAGGCCCCTCAGTCTGTAAATGCCCCTCATTTTGGATTTGTCTGGTATTTCCTCATGATTAGATTCAGGTTCTGCGTCTCTGGGGGAGATCACAGAAGCGGAGCTTTTTCTTCTGGTGGCATGACCAGTTGCGCATGATTTTGACTTGTCCAGTTTCTGCTGATAACTTTTATCTCTTGATGGTGAAATGGTGTCTGACAGGTTTGTCAACTGTAAAGTTACAGTTTTATTGAAATAATAAGTGTTTTACAGAGAGGTAATTAAAAGGCATAAATATTCTATTTTTCACCAAATTTTCTATTTATGTATTTAATTTAATTTTTTTTTAAGATTTTTTTGATGTGGACCATTTTTAAAGTCTTTACTGAATTTGTTACAATATTGCTTCTGTTTTATCTTTTTTGGTTTTTCTGGCCGTGAGGCATGTGGGATCTTAGCTCCCCGACCAGGGATCAAACCTGCACCCCCGCTGCATTGGAAGGCAAAGTCTTAACCACTGGACCACCAGGGAAGTCCCTATTTATTTATTTTAATGTGGACTTACGGCTCCTTATTTTAGTCATTGAATTTAAAACAATTTCTGTTATTTTGGTGCTCAAACGGACCCCAGTTTGGTCAGTAGGGACCCCTGCAAGTTGGTTTTGGTGTCTTTGTGATGTGTCTCTGTTACTCCCTGAGTAACATCTGTTTGTGCATTTATACACACACAGATTTATGCACTGTGTATATGTGCATACACAGGCTTTCCAGCACTGTTGAGTTTTATATGTCAGTCTATCCCTGTATACTGAAATCCCTGAATTCACAGTGATACCTCAAATTCCAACCTGATCCCACAGGATTCACTCTAGTTTTCTGCATTTAAATATTGGAGTCTCGGTTTTTGACAGCGAGCAATGCGGCTGCTGTGACCCTGTGTGTTTGCCTATTCGCTCACCCTCCTCTGTTTTCTGGTCCTCTCATCGCTGCCGCCGACCCCTTCCGGACTCAGGCCCCGCCCTCCGGGCTGCATCCCCCAGATGCCGGGCCAGCAGCCTCTGCAGGGGTGAGGGTGTGGGACACCTTCCTCATGCTCAGCGGGCTTCAGGCCCGATGCTCTGCACCAGGCGGCCCTTCCAGGGGTGCCCTCCTTGCCCCACTCAGGGTCCGACTCCCCACTCGGGGTCATCCTCCTGGGTGGTGCCCTCAACACTTTGTTCGGGATTCGCCCACCCACCCCCTCGGTGGTGACTCTCCCCCGCCTCCCCCCGTGGTGGAGGTCTGTGTGCTGAGCTCCCCCTCTCCCACCCAGCGCTCCCCCACGGATGCCTCCCCTGTGCCCACGTAATGGGCCCACATAATGGCTTTAGGACGGAGATGTTCAGAAGGGGAGGGAGGGACAGACAGGGGAAGGAGAAGGGAAGGAGACGGCCAGGAGGAGGAGGAAGGAGGAGGGAGGCACGAGGCCCACCTGGAAGAGGAGGCCAGGAGGCCAGGAGCAGCCCTGAGGTGGAAACAGGGAGAAGACGGGTGAGGCAGTTGAGTGTGGGCTCCTGCTCCTGTTTCCGGTGGCCGTCCCCCCTTCACGGCCACGGCGCATGGGTGGGTGGTGGCCAGGGCTCCCGCGCGTCGGGGGTGCCTCAGAGGTCCCCCCCGCCCTCTGTGCATGTGGCATTTCCTCAGTCGCCGCCCACTTCGGACCTAAATTCAGCCGTGAAGCCTCATCCCCCCAGACCCTGCTGGTGACCCTCCTCCACTGCGTTTGGGTATCAGTCCCAGAGTTGTGAAACCAGG
This sequence comes from Physeter macrocephalus, assembly GCF_002837175.3. Classification (NCBI taxonomy): domain Eukaryota; kingdom Metazoa; phylum Chordata; class Mammalia; order Artiodactyla; family Physeteridae; genus Physeter; species Physeter macrocephalus. Next base: position 30,019,427 of record NC_041232.1, read on the forward strand.
GGAGAGTTAATATGACTGTTGTGTTTTGAGTCTGGATGTCTGGGACCAACGTGGGTCTGATGCTGGGGCCTCCGGAGAACACTGGTGGATTTCTCTCAAAAGCCAGGAAGAGATAGGAATTTGTGATGTACTCTTGTTGTTTTGCTAAGCTTACTGATTGTTGTAGCGCTCAAGTGCAAAGCTGTATTTGTGTGGTAGCTCACTTTATAGCATAGATGAATTTCTTAGAAATTCACCTGGAATGTTCATGACTAGAGTCAATTTTCTACTGATTTCCATATACATAATTGAACCCTATTTAAAAAAAAAAAAAGATTTCCTCTCAGAAAGCTCCTCATTCCTAGTGCAGACACCGCAGTGCAGCACACAGAGGCGTCCCTGATGTTCACGCCCGATGCAGACAGGCAGGGAGCTATGGGCAGATGGCCTGGGCCTGGATACTCAGCCACGGTTTTGCCTTGAGCCCAGCATAAATGTTATATTTAGAAGTCCAAACTTTTAGTTGTTCTTTCTGAAAAATGACTTCTTTTGATTATATGAAAGGAAATGCAGAATGTGCGGTTAGACTCAAACAGACCTCTTTTGAATTTTGGTTTTGCCACTTAACCGTGTGACTTCCAACAAGTTATTTAACTTCTCTAAGCCTCAGTTTTCTTCCCTGTGAAATGGGAATAGTAATACCTCTTACCCCATAAAATTGTCAGGATTAAATGAGAAAATGTTTACAGAGTGTGTTTGGCTCTTGGTAAATACTCAACAAATGTATTCTTCTTGAACAGCTTAAATCGGGAATTTATGTATCAGTCTTAGAAATTTCAGGTTCTTTTTGCATAGGCTCATATTTTGCTTAGGAGGTCCCTAAAGGACTGTTTTAAAATTATTTACTCTAGAGAATTAGCATTAGGTGAAGCACTCTTAAAAAAAACTGTCTTTATCCTACTTAAGGAAGAACTTATTTTTTTAAAGGAATAGACGGATATGAAGTTTAAACCTTTAAAAACTCATCTGGCTTTTCTTCCGTTACATAGCTGGAAACAGCACAACATGGTTCTCCCAAGCTTTTCCTGCAAAGCCTCTTTGAGATGTAGCAATGTGTAGAAAATAATTTTTTGGAAAAGAGCTATCAATAAAAACAGAAGATTTTGGCCAATATTTTGTGACTGTTGCAATGGGAATGGAGAGCCTGGGGACATGATACGGCTTTGGGTTTGGTCTTCAGTAAGTTGGGCAGATTTAGAAGGTATATAGGGTTATAGAAATAGACAAACTTTCAGAAAACTTGACCGTGCAATTATTTGGGGATAAAGGGATCTTATATTTAATTTGAAGTCATTCTCGTCTTGGCAGAGCCCACGCCCAGCGGTCGTAGAGGGATGAACACGCTCACTAGCTGGATGGCTGGCCTGCCCGTCAGGTGCCCACGCCGACCCGGGCAGCCCCCTCGATGCCTTGTTCTTTTCACTTCCTGTGAGCTCTCTGCCAGCAGGGCAGTGGCTTCTGCTTCTGGAATATTTCTCCAGTCTGCTACTCTTTTCATCTTCCTTAACTGGGAATCCTTACTCTTCTCCCCGCCCCTCCCTCCCTTGCATTTCAACGTAAAGCCTCAAGTTGTGATGCCCAGGGGAAATCCACCTGCATCCACGCTGTCATCCGTCGCCTGGACCTCCCCACGATGTCCTCAGACCTGCGCTCGAGATGACCTGACCCACCTCATCCTGCCCACACGTCCACCCTGCTCTGCTTGAAACCTTTCAGATGCCTCCTGTTGCCTGGTGGATAGGATCCGGGCAGACCCTGCCGAGGCCTCACACACACAGACTCTGCCCTTTCCCCTCTTCGGCCTGGTCTCAGCCGTGTGCCCACTCACCCCTTATGCTCTGGCAGCACTGGCCTTGTTTCCTGGGGTGCTTCCCCAGTGCCCCATGCCCGCTGTGCTCCCTGCCTGTCCCTCTAGGGCCGCCTTTGGCCTGATCATTGTGTCCATGTGTTGCTAATGCCTGCTGACGCTTGGGTTTGGGCTTTTTTTTTTTTTTTTTTTTTTTTTTCGGTACGCGGGCCTCTCACTGTTGTGGCCTCTCCCGTT
>NC_041232.1:30021732-30061345 GCF_002837175.3 Physeter macrocephalus
GGCACGTGGGATCTTCCCGGACCGGGGCACGAACCCGTGTCCCCTGCATCGGCAGGCGGACTCTCAACCACTGCGCCACCAGGGAAGCCCCTGGGTTTGGGTTTTTGAGCCGCGTGTCAGGAAGGCTTCCCCTGATCTCCTGGACTAGGCCGGGCGGTCTGTTCTGTGCTCTCAAGGCCCTATGTTCTGTAAAAGCTCTTGGTTCATAATTGTATTTTGGATTATTTCTCCATTAGGTTTTAATGCTTGAGAGTAAGGCCTCATGCCTGTTTTTGTCTCCGGTCGTGTCCATAGAGCCCAGCACGTAGTGGGTCCTCCATACGTGTTTACACAAGTGACTAGAGAAGGTGGTTGATGAGGCCAAGAGCTGGGGGGACCGGTGGGGAAGGACCGTGGGTGCTGTGCTGCGCCATGTGGACGTCGGGACTTGGGCTGTCCCTCGAGAGGGCTGGAGTGCGTGTGGGCAGAGGAGGGGGTGGAGGGAGCCGGGTGCCCACGAGACAGGCCTGCTGGGCTCTCACAGGCCGAGAAGACGCCACAGATCGCAGAGGGAGGAGCCTTGGGACTGGTGGGTGGCTGACTTCAGGGGCTGGAGGAGCCACCACCGGATCCAGCGTGGGTGCTGCTCACTGACCTTAGGGACGCGGGGGTTGCACTCGAGGGACGAGGCTGGGCTTTCGTGTGGAGACTGAGGGTCTGCGGAACATTCCGGGGGTTTGGTGAGAGGGGTGGAAGGGATCGTCAGGTGTGTAGGTAGCGGTGAACCTGTGAGTGCAGGGAGTCCTCTCTGGGGAGCATGTTGGGCAGAAGGCTGAGGATACCCGCCCCGCTGTGAGGAGAGGAGGAGAAGCCAGCGAGGGTCTCAGACGGAGCCCCCAGAACCAGGGCCGGGGCCCCGCACAGAGCTCTGGACGCACGCTTTCTACCCCGAATGGATCGGTCTCTGTGATGGAGATGTTGCATAGGTTGCTTTGTGCAATTAAGCCTAAAGCTATAGAAAGCCAGGTTTTAGAAGTTTATGACACTGCTATTTTAATTTTGCTGTGTGTTGAAAAGTATTCTACCAAGATGAGCCTGTGGTTTGCCGTTTTCTTTGTACTTTTAACTATCTGTAATGGTCTTTACAGGGCTTGGTATCTTAGGAGAAATTATTTTTCGCTGATAGTTGTCACAATTAATTTTTTATAATAGCAAGTCTGAATTCAATAATTCAGGATGTAGTTTGACAAGGAAGCTATATTTTATTGATGATTTTTAAAGCACAGAAAGGATCCTTGGGAATTGAAAACAGCTATTTAAATTAGTGCACATTTATGGCTTATCAGAGTGATGGAGCCATGAAATAAGACATTTATGCCAAAACTGAACCTTGGGGAAATCACTTCTTTCATATTTAGAATGATTAGCTGATTTATTAGATACCTCCCAGCCCGAAGCTTTATGACTATATTTAAACCTATTTTGGAGAATTAACATCGTAAGCTTTCTGTACAGAAAACGCTAGGATAGTGCAAGGTTTCTGTAGACAACATGTGCTGTTATAAATTAGTTTCCCAAGCATTAGCTTAATGGGACAGGAAAATATTAGCTATGGATGTGTTTTTAAAGTTCTTTTATAATTTCTGTATTTTATACAGTGAACCTCAGTTCGAATCAGAGAATACAGTAAACGCTGTGTGATACCTCTTGTCCTAAGCTATTTTATTTGTGGATTACTTATTTTTCAGGCTAATGAAATATGATTATTTGATCCATTTGTTGAGCATTTAGAAACTTTTTGGTAGTGAGTTTGAACAGTTTACTAAATATCAATTATTCCTGATTACAGTTCAGTGTTAGTTTTCTATAACCATGACTTAGCAGTTCCAACAGCAGAAGTTTGTTGTCTTCTGGTTCCTCGGGTTAGAAGCCTGACATGGGTCCCACTGGGCTAAAGTTAGTGGTCAGGGCTGCGTCCCTTCCAGAGGCTCAAGGGGAGGAACTGTTTCCTGCCTTTTCCAGCTTCTACGGGTCACCTGCACTCCTTGGCTCATGGCCCCTTCCTCTGTCTTCAGAGCCAGCAAACGAGCATCTCTCGGGTTTTTCTGTCATAGTCACATCTTCCTCTGACCACAGCCAGGAAAACTTCTCCACTTTCAGGGACCCCTGTGGTTATATTGGACCCACATGTATAAGCCAAGATGATCTCCCCATCTCAAGAAGCTTAATCACAGCAGCAAAATCACTTTTTCCATATAACATAGCATGCTCACAGTTTCTGGGGATTAGGGTAGGGACATCTTTGGGGGCTGTTATTCTGCCTCCACAAGTTCTAAGTTGCAGAATCACTTTGAGCCTCCTTGCAGGAAGTGGGAATTATCGTGTACCTGTTGCTAAGGGAATGGCACCATTATTGAGCTCCTTTATTTTAGGGGTTTTTAGTCATGAGGTCTACAGTTATGGCACTTTCCTGTTGCATGTACACAGCATTAATATTCTAGTCAGGACCAAGGGGCTCTCATAACAAAAGAGTCCTAAAGAGCTCAGCGGCAAAGAGGCCGATGGGGACTAATGAAATCTTTGCTGCTGCTTTGAATATGCTTTTCAGGAATTTAATTTCACAAAACTGTTCTAGATGATTTTACATTAAAAATTTTCTTTAAACAGTGCTAATTTATCATTCAACTAATAAAAGTACTCTATCTTGCCCCAAATGGTCTGCTAGTGAACTGAAATTCAGTGTTCCTTCATGGATTTTAAACTTACATTCCCTGAGAATGATTCGTGCTTTAAAAGGTTAGCAAGCTGTGAGGTTAAGATATGATTTGGGGAATAATTTATTTTAAACACTTTCAATGTCAAGAGAACAAACAATCTCTTTTTTGGGGGGGGGCGCTGCATTGGGTCTTTGTTGCTGTGCGAGGGCTTTCTCTAGTTGTGGCGAGCAGGGGCTACTCTCTGTTGTGGTGCACGGGCTTCTCATCGCGGTGGCTTCTCTAGTTGCAGAGCACGGGCTCTGGGCATGCGGGCTTCAGTAGTTGTGGCACGTGGGCTCAGTAGTTGCGGCGCTCGGGCTCTAGGGCACACAGGCGTCAGTGGTTGTGGCGCACCAGCTTAGCTGCTCCGCAGCACGTGGGATCTTCCCCGACCAGGGCTCGAACCCGTATCCCCTGCATTAGCAGGCAGAGTCTTAAGCAGTGCACCACCAGGGAAGTCCCTAAACAATCTTGAATAATATTTTAAGTATGTCCATTAATTGAAGTACAGCAGGGGATGTCTTGAGTAGAGGAAACTCTAAATTCTGATCGACAGATTAATTAAATTAATGAAAGTAGCAGTAACAACTGGAGCTCTATTATATTCACCAGATTACAGGAGATGTTTCTAGGATACAGAGAAGCAAAGGTCAAGGGAAATATGTAGTTAATCATTTTATGAAGAGGATATTGCCAACTCATACAGACGGATGTTAATTTGATGACTGATAGCATGGGATTCATAGGGGAGTATTTTAATATCAACCTGTAGTTATTTGGGTCTTCTTCACAGTGTCTCGGTAATACAGGTTATTCTCGTAGACCTGCCTTCCCCACATCCACTACGTATCAAGGGGGAAACCAGTTAACGTGGGCAAATCTGCACACAAATGTCTCTTTATGGTAAACTTCACCATCACCTGAATATTCCTGTAAGAACTTGGAGCTTTCTTAGTTCTTCTTTCTCCTCTAGTGACAGACCTGGGCCCACTCAGGAATCCTGATCCGCATTCAACCCGCTGTTCAAGTGACCCTTCACCTCTTTGGCCTTGTGTCCTTGTTCTCGTCCCTGTGTCCACAGTCACCCATCTGGTCTGATCTCTCAGTTGAGGTGATGACTGTCTCTTCCTCTCCTCCGCCTCCTCTTCTTTCCCTTCCTCGTCCTCCCCTCCTTTCTTCTCTCCTCCTCCTTCATCACTTGCTCTCTCTTTGTATCCTGATACATCAGTCTGTCCTGGATTTTATGTCTCAGTGCTTTATCTTCTATCAGGTTTTTACCTTCCATTTGAGTGTTGAGATTCCCCTATGTTTCAGCTATGATTCTCTTCCCATTTTGCACTTTTTCTCTTGATGACTTCTGTTATCTGGATGGTACCCCGGTTGTTTCTGCCTCACTGCAGGTTCAAATCTCAGCTCCAAGCTGGAAGTGGATTCCACCTGGTTATCCTTCACCATATCAACTCACACTCTCCCCAGTCTTCTTTTCTCTTTGTTCTTGGTCTCTTTTAATGCTGTCACCATTTACCCATTCTCCTAAATATATGCATCTTAACCTTAATTACAAGTGAGGAAAACTAACTAAAGATGTGGGAGAAGTTGGTTTTTTTTTTTTTTTAATTAAAACAAGAGAGAATAATACAGGCATTTCTATAGCAACACGTTTGAAACTCTGGAGTAACTGGATGATTTCCTAGCTAATGATTATCAAAATGCACCCAGGAAAAGTCGAACATTTGAATAGGTCATACAGTAAAAGAGACTGGAAGATGAGGTCCAGCCAGTATCACAGCTGAACTATTCTTCAACTTTAAAAGAACAGATCATTCCAATGATATTCAGACTCTTCCAAGCCACATAAAAAGGTGAAAAATTTTTTATGAAGCCAGCATATGAGATTTGAGGAATGTAATATAAAAAACAAAACTCTGGACTGCAAATGCATATCACATACAAATATGAAATTCTAAATAAATATTGCCAAGTATAATCTAGCAATATATTAGAAAAATGATATCCTGTTACCAAGGAGGGTATAGTATCCAGTAGTGTAAACTTCAGCGGTGAAACAGAGTTCAGTATTGTAAAATCTGCCAACATAATTCACACATCAACAGATTAAAAGGGAAAAGCCATATAATGATCTTTAACACTGAAAAAGACTTTTGGTAGAATTTAACTGCCATTCCTAGCAAAAATTTGTATGTAAAATAGTATTGAATATAATAAAAATTATTTACCAAAATGTAATAGCAAATATACTGAATAGCTAAACATCAAAACCATTTAAATTAAAATCAGGAAATAGAGGTGCCCACTATCACCATTGCTATTCACTACTCTCTTGACGATTTTAGTGAATGAAATAAAAAACAAAATTTAATGAGTGGTATAAACTTTGGAAAGAGATAAAGCTATATTTTTTTGCAGATGATGTGATTTTATACCTAGAAAACCCAGGAGAATCTAATTATAAGCTACTATTCAATAGAATTAATATAAGAAAGTTGAGGTGGTTGGATAGAGGATAAGTATAAAAAGTCATTAGCTTTTTCTGTATGTCATCAGTACCTAGAAATTGAAAAGGGAAAAATATTGCATGCATAAAAGCAATAATGTATAAAATATTTAGAATAAGTTGAACAAGAAATGTGAAGGACCTTGTTAAGAAAACTAGAAAATTCTGTTGGTATATATAAATTAATATCTGAACAAATGGAAATACATGCCACAAAAATGTCAGTTTCCATCAAATTAACAGTTAATTCAATTCCAAAATAGAATCCCAACTGGTTTTAATTTAAATTGTATACAGGTATTTTATACTGAAATCCCAGACATTCTGGTAGTATAGTAATAGACCAAGAATCTGTGGAACAGAATAGAGAAACCAGAAAGAGATGTGAGAATGTAATATATTACACATAGGCTAATGTACACAGTGTACATGGGTAAATCATTTTAAGAGGACAAACCATAGATTATTTAGTAGGTTATGTTTGCCAAACTGATCATATGTCTAAAAAATTAATTCCTAGTAGATTGAAGACTTAAATGTTAAAAAAAAAAGTTTTACAAGAATATCTGTAGGAGACAAAATGTATTCTGTAGGAGTGAAGAAGAACTCAGGAATGGAAACTGTATTCTGTAAGTGAAATGTGGACATATCAAAATGAGTTTTAATGAATCTGAAAATTTCATTATTTCACCCTTTCTGGAGGATGTTTTCATTGGATGTATAATTCTCACTTGACAGTTTCATGGTTTCATTGCATTTAAGATGTCATTCCATTGCCTTGTTGCTTCCATCCTTTCTGGTGGGAAGTCTGCAGAGCCCCTCCTGCTAATACTGCCTAGCTGCTTTCTCTGTTATATTTTCTCCTTAACACTTATTGCCATCTGACATACTATGTATTTTACTTATTTATCATCTGTCTTCACACACTAGAATTTATGGTGGGTAATGGTAGGGATTTTTGTTAGTTTGTTTCATGCTGTATTATAAGCTTGTAGCATATCATAAGCATTATGCTTAATATTTGTTGAATGAAAAATGAAAACGTAATGCCCTGAAGACAGTGTCGATTGTTTTGTCCACCGTGTTCTTATAGCCCTTAGTTCCTGTCTCTGTAGTTGGATATTCCTTTTTGTATAATAGTTGCCTGGTTCCCCACTAAGCTGTAAGCTTCTTAAGGGGAAAAAAACCATATCTTCTTCTTTGAATCATTAGCAACTAACACAGGGCCTGTGTCACAGAAAACTCTGTTGGTTGAATCAATGAGCACACCTGGCTTGCACTGTTTTCTCGTTTTGCTTTGTTGAAATATAGTTGATGTACAATATTCCGTTAGTTTCAGGTGAACTACCTAGTGATTAGACATTTGCATACCTTATGAAATGATCACCACGATAAGGCTAGTAACCATCTGTCCCTGTACAAAGCTATTACAATATTACTGACCATATTTGCATTGGTTTTCTCTGTTTTGTCATACATGTCTCCTCCGTCACCGTAGTCTGGCTGCTCTTTGAGTTGTTACTTCTGAAGATTACTATTTCCAGTTTGCATTTCTACCTGCATACCTGTAAACTTTGTCCTCCTCACAGACTATGCTTCCAGCCTTTCTCCTGTTCACCTCTGGGCTTCGTTGGACCAGCACCCTTTCCTTGTTTTCTTATAGAAACCATCCTGAGGCTAATCCCACCACCTGTTTTTGATCCCATCTCTTTCCCCAGCTTCAGGTCCCTGCTTTTTCCTACATCTTTAGTCATTCTCTGTGTTAAAGTCTCAGGTAAAGGCCATGTAAGTCCTTCCAGTTACTAAAATTAGTGACCTTTGTTGAGTCTTCAAGTTGTTTTATATTTTTATTAAATTTGATAGCTACTACTCCCTACTTCTTGAAGGTGTTTCCTCCCTCATTCATCCTGTTCTCTGGTTGCTCCTTCTCACTATCCTTTACTGATTGTTTGTCTTCTGCCCACATCTGAAGTACTTCAGTTCCCTACAGTTCTGCTCTTGGGCCCGCTGCCTACTTTGTGCTCTTCATACACTCCCGGAGAATCTCAACCCCCCTGTACACTGATGGCCATGAAATCCAAGTTCCCAGTCTTGATCTTTCTCCTGAAAAACCCGTTTCTAATGCCCCCTAGATAGTTCATCCTGCATATCCTTTAGACCCTTTAGATTTCAGGGGTTTAACATCTCTGAAAACGTATTCATCTTGCCCTCTAAGCCTGTCTCGGCACAGTCGTAAAGAAGGTCTCTCTCCCACCTCACTGATGTCCAGCATGTCAGGTCCTACTCAGATCTCTCCCTGACTCCTCTCTGCTCCTCTCCATCCTCACCAGCTGTATCACATCAAGACCTCGTCATCTCGGGCTAGCTTGTTGAAACAGCCACCTTTCTGCTACCTCTGGTATCAGTTCTCTCTCCTTATTCTACTCCATGATCTCTACAACTGCAACCAGCGGTGTCTTGAAAAAAATCAAAACTACCAAAAAACCAGCAAAGGGCAGGGCAGAGGAGAAACAAGTCCAAAACTTATTATGGCATTTCTTTCCTTAAAAACTTCTGCTGGTTTCACAGCATGTATATAGGCTTAAGACTAAAATTCTTCCCGTGGTGTTTTAATTAGATTTCTTTTGCAAGGAAGAGAGATCACTCCAGCTTCCTCAGGAAATGGGCTGTACTGTGAAATTCATGCTGGGGGAGGATGGGGACTCATGGAAATTCAAGAACAGGACTGTGGTCAGAGAGTTCTCAGTCCTGCCCCTGTCTCTAGGGCCATCTGCAGCTGGAGTCTGACCCTCATTCCGGAGCTGGAGCTCTCAAACATGAGCTGCTTCAAAGGGAGGCCTTGTGAAAACAGCTCATAGGCATCCCCCCAGAGTTTCTGATTCAGTAGATGCCCAAAATTTTAATTGATGCCCCACATTTGTATTTCTAACAGTTCCCCAGGTGATACTGATGCTGTAGTTCTGAGTACCACACTTTGAGAACTTTATCCTTTAACGCACATGTCACATCATCTGGGAAACCTTCTTTGATGATATCAACCATAATTAGTTTTCTCTCTACTTTGTAGGTTTCTTCACATTAATTAAGAACAATGGTTCTCAAACTTTAGCATGCATCAGAATCACTTAGAATAATTGTTAAAGTGGAGAGTTTCTGAATCATTAAGTCTGGGGTATGACCAGACTGGGGGTGACCACACTTTGAAAACCACCGTATTAGAATAAGTTGTTTACACACCTCTCTTCTCTGCTGCACGCAGGTTTCCTGTGTTGGTCCTGTGCATTGTTGTTCTGTCCACTGTTGTTCTGTCCACTTGTGGCAGCAGCTGGGGAAATGGCTGAGTCACCGCATTTTGGACCCTGAAATCCTCTCTTGGTCCCACCCTCAGAACCACGGGTCCTTCTATTCCTTCGTTCCATGGAAGCTTGTCAAAGCACTCATGTCCTGTGTGTTAGCTTTTCTGTTCCTCTGTGTTCATCAGTAGTTTCCTGACTTCCTGCGCCCCCGGCCAGGTGGGGCCTCTGGAGCGTTTCACCTTATATGCTCGAGGCTGGTGCCCTTCATCCACTGGGCTGTCTCCTCATCGGTGCCCAGCTGTCCATGGACTGAACTATCTGCTCCGCTCCCAGACTGCCGGGAGCCCCTCTGAGAGTCACCGGCTTGGCTGAGCGGCTCTCAGGACAGCCTCGTGGGCCTCACATCTGGTCCCAGAGGAATTTCCATCACTGTCCTGCCCTTGTGCTCCCCGCGTGACGCACTCCTGGTCATGGAGATCGAGGTCCTAGGGTGATTGATGTCTTCTCTCTCCTTCCCGAAGGTTCTCTGACGTTAGTAGGGCCCTTCCTCTGCTGTGTTCTCAGAGCCTTGTGTCTTGCACATCCCCCTGGGTCACCCCCTCTTCTAGGAGCCTCATCTCTGTCTTCCGGTTCTTGTCCCTCAGCTGATGGATTGAAACGCCCTCTGCCCCCTGCTGTCCTTAAGAACGAGAAGAGCTCCGTTTTCGTGGTGTGACTGATGCCCCTCCAGCTCTCCTGCGACCTGTCTCTTCTCCTCGTCTGCAAGCCTCTCAGAGTGTGGCACACTTTCTGCTTCCCTGAGACTTTCTTTGCAGTGTTTGGCCTCGTGCAGTCTGACCTCCGAGCACATTCTTCCACCGAAGCCTCTGTCCCTGAGGCCACGGTGACACCCTGGCCACCCGGCCGCAGCTGCTTCTCCCAGGTTAGTCTCACTGGACCTTCTTCCGCATCGGACGGTGCTGGTCCTTCAGCCCTTGGGACCCTCTGCCGCCCTGACTTGCAGGTCTTGTGTGTGTCCCCGGGTCCCTGCCAATTCTCCTTGTCCCCCGTCCTCCTCCCCACCTCTTCACTCACCCCTGACCTGGATGCGCACGTTCTGACCTTGGTTCTTCTTTCTCCATGTTTCTCAGTTGTTGCCTCTTGCTGAAAAATTTGGGATCTCCTTTTGTTGGATATATATATATATATATATATGCTTAGATTATTCCAGATACCTAAAACTCAACATCTCTGGCAATAACCTGTCCTCCTTGCAGCCTCCTGCGTTGCTCCCTCGATTTGCTGATTCCCCACTGCGTTCCCCCGATGGATCCTCCTCCCTGGACCACCTCGCCCTGCCCCACCCCGCCCCTGGCAGTTAGTTGTTGGCTGAGGTCCTTCGGTTTTAGTTCTGAGTTCTGCGTCGCCCCTTGGCTCCCCGCCTTTCTCTAGGGGACGCCCTCGTTACCTCTGCCTAGACTGTTGTCATCGTTCCGCCTTCAATCTTTGCCTCTGGCATTTGTTTCCTTCTGACTCAGCACTGGTGCTAGAGCAAGTTCTTACTTCCGACTTGGAAGAACTGGCCCGATTTTCCGGTTACTCCGTCCCCGGGCAGCGGTCCTGCCGCCTGCTCCGTGTGTCCCACAGGCCGGGCGGTGGCGCCCAGGCGGGCGTTGTCAGGGGCTCTTCCCCCTGCGGCCTGGCCCTCTGGTCCTCCCTGGGCCGCCTGCTGATTTTCTGATTGTCTGGGAGAGCAACGGTCTCCAGGAAGCGCCCTCTGGTCAGAATTCATCCTTCTTTATTTTGTTCCCAGATGCACTGATTGGGTTTCTTAACTGGTGCACCTTAACACTTGTGTCTGCCTATTTATGCACAGAAACGTTGAGTCCCCCCGTATGCCGGGTGAGGGTGACACTTGTCTGTCTGCACCTGTGTCTCCCCCACTAGAGTAGATGTCACGTGAGCACGAGTCAAGTCCCCGAGCGTTTCCTGGTGTGTCCTGGCTCTCGGCACCCGCTACGCGCAGGGAAATGAGCAACAAGTGGTTTTGAATTCAGTACTGGAATGAGATGCAGCCTCTACCTTTGCAAATGAAAAATGTTCTCAGCAGAGCAGGCAGAAGTCCCTGCTACGGAGACGCGCAGAGTTATTACCATGTGAGAGGTTGGGAAGTGCAGTTATATTCGTGGAGCTTCTGTTTTGGGGTTATTTCCCAGCGGTGATAAGTTGTTATAATGTTGGGAAAATTGTATCATTTCCAGTTGGTACCACAAAGGGAGGCATTATTTATATCTGTGTGTAATAAAATTGGTTGGTTGCTACCGACAACCAACCAAAAAAAATGTTTTTCTCACATTTTCTGAGATGCTGCCGGTGGAGCCGGATGCAACATAACTTTTGAGATGAAGTTGAAACGTTGGTGTGAAAGACTGTGATTATGGTTAATGGAATTGGGAAGGTGTCTCTCAGGGACATGAGTTACAGGATTTACGTGGTTCTGTCCTTAAGAATGACAGTTTATTCATTCTTCACCCCCAGCCATTCTAAATTTTAGTTTAGAAAATCACTAGTAAATATTGTGCAGTTTCCTAGAACTAGGTGTTCTTAGTGTCAGGTGAGGCTTCATCTGTCAGTCTCTGCTCTCTCAGGGAGATGAATGTGATGCCAGGTGGCCAGAGCATGGGGCAGGCAGCGTACCTGTACTCACGGGGTGTCTCATGGTGGGGCTCCTAGAAAGATACTTTTGTAGGTAAAAACGGGGTCATACCAGAGAGAATATTCTTATAGCCCCCATATTGATGAAACATTTTAATTTAATTTTAAAAATTTTATTTATTTATTTTTGGAAACAGTTTTTATCTATTTTTGATTCTATAGTATATGGTTAAATTTTAATGTACATTTGGTCCCCAAAGAAAATTTGATATATAGTTTTGTTTGTTGACAGACCATGCCTTTTTTTGGCAATGAATTTAAAATCAGCATGCATCACTTTTTAAATGACGAAGAGACTGTTTAAAATCACTAATATAATTAAATATGGTAAAATTACCTTCAATTAACAATATACTGTTATAATATTTTTTGGATTTTTATTGAAGTATAGTTGACTTACAGTGATTCAGGTGCACAGCAAAGTGATTCAGTTATATGTGTGTGTGTGTGTGTGTGTGTGTGTGTGTGTGTGTGTATATGTAATATATATATTCTTTTTCAGATTCTTTTCCATTATAGGGTATTACAAGATAGAAAGAAATTTAAAGTTTGAAAAAAATCACAGAGCTAGATGACAGCTAGGGCTTCTTTCCATTTTTAAACAGTATGCTGTGCTTTTTATGTTATGGAATTTTATAAGAGGAGTTGGGAACAAAAAACACTAGCACGCACATATGGAGGGCTGTTCATATAAAGAGCTGAAATAAAGTAGTAGAGGTTGTTTTCTGTCAATTTAAATAAACTCAATTATTCCAAACTCCAGATCTGAAATGATAAAGCAGGACACAATTGTGGTTTACAGGATTAACGGGTATCTGGTCTGGGATGTATCCTGCTCAGTGTGCCAACCCCTTTTCCAAGGGCGATGTTGCTGCCTGGTCCTCTTAGACATGGTGAGCCCTTTGTAAAGGGGGTGCTTCTAAGAGCTAACCCTAGGCATCCCAGTGTCTGCTGTCTGTGAGGACGTGGCCTGGCTCAAGTGCACCTGTGCTTTCATAGGGTGTAACACACATGCACACGCCACCAGCCTCCAGCCCATCCAAGCACTGACCCTGCTTTCTTTCAGCCCTTTGAATAAACTGTCCCATTCTCTCCTGGCCTGAAAGGTTTCTGTTGAGAAATTCGCTCATAGTGTTATGGGGTTTCCCTTGTATGTGACGTCTCTCTTTCTCTTGCTGCTCTTAAAATTCTTTCTTTGTCTTTGACTTTTGACTATTTAATTATAATGTGTCTCAGTGTAATCCTGTTTGGGTTCAACCTATTTGGGGCCCTTTTGGGCCTCATGGATGTGAAATGTCCATTTCTCTCCTTGCATTTGGGAAGTTTTCAGCCATTATTGCTTCAGATACACTTTCCATCCCTTTTTCTTTCTCTTCTCCTTCTGGAATTTCCATAATGCGAATATTGTTTCTTTTCACCGTGTCCCATAATTCTGCCCAGCTTTCTTCTCTATTATCCTCCTTTCTTCCTGTTGCTCCTCTGACTGAGGAATTTCCAGTGTCCTATCCTCCAGGTTGCCGATCCTTTCTTCTGTGCGGTCCAGTCTACTCTTGAGACTCTCTATTGAATTTTTCAGTTCGGTGAGTGTATTTTTGAACTCTAGGGCTATTTTGTTATTGTGGTTGTTTTGATGGCGGCTGTTTCCTTGTTGAATTTCTTGTTTTGTTCATGCATTGTTTTTCTAGTTTCATTTAGTTGTCTGTGTTTTCTTGTAGTTAATTAAGCTTCCTCTGGAGGACTATTCTGAAATCTTTGTCTGACAGTTCATAATTCACTGTTTCTTTGGGGTCAGCCATTGGAGCTTTATTGGTTTCCTTTGCTGGTGTCATAGTTACCTGGCTTTTCATGATCCTTGGTTCCTCACGTTGGAATCTGTGCGTCTGAGTAGTGGGGCTCGTCTTCCAGGCTGTGCAGTTTGCTTTGGCAGAGATGGTTCCTCACCAGTCAGCTCGGCTTGGGTTTCTGGGCGTGTCTGCTGGTAAAGCCCTTGGGCAGGTGGGCCTGCTGTTAGGGTTTTTTGGGGGTGAGGCATCTGTTTGAGCTCAGAGGACAAGGATGGGGGCTGTGCCCCGGCCGAGAACAGGTGGACAGGACGGCTGGCTGGGTTCCTCCCCAGGTGGGGCTGGAGGGTGGGCTCTGCAGTCTCCTGGGCTCTCTGGTCAGGCTCATTGGACGGCCAGGACTGGGCACGTATTCAGTAGTGAATGGGGTGTGGGTTAGCTTCCCTCCCTGGCAGGGCAGCAGGCTGGGACCTAGGGCCTGCGCAGCTCATCGTTGGGGGCCTGAGTCAGGCCTGAGTGTGCACTGAGGGTGAGGCCACTGACTCTGCTCTGCAGACAGAGGAGGCCCCAGGCTGTTCTCCCTGTTCAGGCGCCCACGCGCGGAGGGCTGTGGAGTGGGCTTTGCAGCATCCCCTGTGGTCTGGGTAGATTCCCGGGGGACAGGCTGTACTCGGTGGTGAGCAGGACTCTGAGATAGGTCCCCTGCCCGGGTGCAGTGGGTGAAGCAGCTTGAAAGCCAGTAAAGCTCTTTGTTCGTCATCTTACCTCAAGCTGACCCGCACCCCAGTTCCCTGGCTGAACAGGGCCACTGGCTTTGCTCAAGTGCCGCCGGGCACACCTCTTCCAGGACTGTCCCAGCGCTTCTGGTCGATGGGTCTGGAAGGCTCTCTCTACGTGGGTGGGCTGGGACGCAACACCTGGCGTGGGCTTGGGCAGAGCAGGCTCAGGGCCAACAGAACTCCTCCCTGAGGGTCCGATTCAGGCAGGTATGCACCCCATCAAGCTCCCTCGTCAGACTGCGCCCTGACTTGGTTCTGCAGGTGAGCAGAGCTGCAGGTTGGGGTCCCCACCTGGGTGATGCAGGTGTGAACTCCATCCTGAGATCCCTGTGCGGGTGTCACGAGCCCCTCCCCCCTCTCCATCACAGCCAGCCCCCAGCGTTGTGCCCTCCAGATTCCACTGCAGTCCCCATGGGGCTACGTCAGAGTAGGGGCTCCCACATAGTGACCCAGGATGCTGGGGGTGAGGGCCGGCTGTCCCCGGGGTCCTCATTTCCCACTGGAGGAGCCTGAGGCTTGGGGAGGCCTGGGGGAGGGGCAGTGTGGTCAGAGTCACCTGCAGCCCCTCCTCTCCCCTCCCACTGTGTCCGTCTGGGCATCCATCTGGGTCTCTGGGGTGCAGGGGCGGCCTCAGCCTCACCCCTGGGTCTGGGTTCTCTCAGTGTGTCTTGGTCTTGAATAGTCGTTCGTGGTTCTTGTGAGGAATGACCTTCTTCTACGTTGGGGACGACATGGTGATGTCACCCCTCACACACAAGTTTTTCAGGAACGCAGCTGTTGTAGAAAACGAGACATTTATATTTGCTTTGGAGCCAACGCTGCTGTAATGTTTTTGGTAACGCTTATAATTGTGATGTTGTAAAATGCTTATGTGAAAATAGGGATGTTGAATGATCTTACCAGAGAATGTTCAGCATTTGTCAAATTGCTTTCTGTGTTTAGCAAAATAAAATATCTCATGTCGTGTAGAAATGGCAGCAAATCTTCTAGTGCTGTGATGGCTAACAGACTGCGAGCTCCTTGGTGGGACTCACACAGAGATGTCACACTGTTTCCAAACAAAGCAAGGAAATCCATTGATAACATTTCTCTTAGCCTTGTTTGATGGTTAAAGTGCTTTTTAAAATTCTTTTACTTTAATAAGTGTATTTCTTAGCAAGAACAGGTCAGTGTGTTGTGATTGATAAACAGTAGTTTGTTTTTTTTGTTTTTTTTTTTGTGGTATGCGGGCCTCCCTCTGCTGTGGCCTCTCCTTTTGGGCCTCATGGATGTGAAATGTCCATTTCTCTCCTTGCATTTGGGAAGTTTTCAGCCATTATTGCTTCAGATACACTTTCCATCCCTTTTTCTTTCTCTTCTCCTTCTGGAATTTCCATAATGCGAATATTGTTTCTTTTCACCGTGTCCCATAATTCTGCCCAGCTTTCTTCTCTATTATCCTCCTTTCTTCCTGTTGCTCCTCTGACTGAGGAATTTCCAGTGTCCTATCCTCCAGGTTGCCGATCCTTTCTTCTGTGCGGTCCAGTCTACTCTTGAGACTCTCTATTGAATTTTTCAGTTCGGTGAGTGTATTTTTGAACTCTAGGGCTATTTTGTTATTGTGGTTGTTTTGATGGCGGCTGTTTCCTTGTTGAATTTCTTGTTTTGTTCATGCATTGTTTTTCTAGTTTCATTTAGTTGTCTGTGTTTTCTTGTAGTTAATTAAGCTTCCTCTGGAGGACTATTCTGAAATCTTTGTCTGACAGTTCATAATTCACTGTTTCTTTGGGGTCAGCCATTGGAGCTTTATTGGTTTCCTTTGCTGGTGTCATAGTTACCTGGCTTTTCATGATCCTTGGTTCCTCACGTTGGAATCTGTGCGTCTGAGTAGTGGGGCTCGTCTTCCAGGCTGTGCAGTTTGCTTTGGCAGAGATGGTTCCTCACCAGTCAGCTCGGCTTGGGTTTCTGGGCGTGTCTGCTGGTAAAGCCCTTGGGCAGGTGGGCCTGCTGTTAGGGTTTTTTGGGGGTGAGGCATCTGTTTGAGCTCAGAGGACAGGGAGGGGGGCTGTGCCCCGGCCAAGAACAGGTGGACAGGACGGCTGGCTGGAGGGTGGGCTCTGCAGTTGCCTGGACTCTTTGGTCAGGCTCATTGGATGGCCAGGACTGGGCACGTATTCAGTAGTGAATGGGGTGTGGGTTAGCTTCCCTCCCTGGCAGGGCAGCAGGCTGGGACCTAGGGCCTGCGCAGCTCATCGTTGGGGGCCTGAGTCAGGCCTGAGTGTGCACTGAGGGTGAGGCCACTGACTCTGCTCTGCAGACAGAGGAGGCCCCAGGCTGTTCTCCCTGTTCAGGCGCCCACGCGCGGAGGGCTGTGGAGTGGGCTTTGCAGCATCCCCTGTGGTCTGGGTAGATTCCCGGGGGACAGGCTGTACTCGGTGGTGAGCAGGACTCTGAGATAGGTCCCCTGCCCGGGTGCAGTGGGTGAAGCAGCTTGAAAGCCAGTAAAGCTCTTTGTTCGTCATCTTACCTCAAGCTGACCCGCAAGGGCTTCCCTGGTGGCGCAGTGGTTGCGCGTCCGCCTGCCGATGCAGGGGAACCGGGTTCGCGCCCCGGTCTGGGAGGATCCCACATGCCGCAGAGCGGCTGGGCCCGTGAGCCATGGCCGCTGAGCCTGCGGGTCCGGAGCCTTTGCTCCGCAACGGGAGAGGCCACAGCAGAGGGAGGCCCGCATACCACAAAAAAAAAAACAAAAAAAACAAACTACTGTTTATCAATCACAACACACTGACCTGTTCTTGCTAAGAAATACACTTATTAAAGTAAAAGAATTTTAAAAAGCACTTTAACCATCAAACAAGGCTAAGAGAAATGTTATCAATGGATTTCCTTGCTTTGTTTGGAAACAGTGTGACATCTCTGTGTGAGTCCCACCAAGGAGCTCGCAGTCTGTTAGCCATCACAGCACTAGAAGATTTGCTGCCATTTCTACACGACATGAGATATTTTATTTTGCTTTGGAGCCAACGCTGCTGTAATGTTTTTGGTAACGCTTATAATTGTGATGTTGTAAAATGCTTATGTGAAAATAGGGATGTTGAATGATCTTACCAGAGAATGTTCAGCATTTGTCAAATTGCTTTCTGTGTTTAGCAAAATAAAATATCTCATGTCGTGTAGAAATGGCAGCAAATCTTCTAGTGCTGTGATGGCTAACAGACTGCGAGCTCCTTGGTGGGACTCACACAGAGATGTCACACTGTTTCCAAACAAAGCAAGGAAATCCATTGATAACATTTCTCTTAGCCTTGTTTGATGGTTAAAGTGCTTTTTAAAATTCTTTTACTTTAATAAGTGTATTTCTTAGCAAGAACAGGTCAGTGTGTTGTGATTGATAAACAGTAGTTTGTTTTTTTTGTTTTTTTTTTTGTGGTATGCGGGCCTCCCTCTGCTGTGGCCTCTCCCGTTGCGGAGCAAAGGCTCCGGACCCGCAGGCTCAGCGGCCATGGCTCACGGGCCCAGCCGCTCTGCGGCATGTGGGATCCTCCCAGACCGGGGCGCGAACCCGGTTCCCCTGCATCGGCAGGCGGACGCGCAACCACTGCGCCACCAGGGAAGCCCTAAACAGTAGTTATTAATGTGCATGCTCTGTGGGTCTGTTTTAAACTGTAATTTGATATGATTTTTCCTTATAACCTGAGCTTAAATTACTTTTTTTGGTCAATTGTATATATGAATATTAAAGGGAAAAATAATACACATTATTTATTTCTTTTTCATTTACTAGACCAGGGACTGGGTCATATTCTTCTTCCAGTGGGCAGCATGCTTCTTGGCATGTGAAGAGGAGCTCAGAACATGTTTTTTAAGTGATTAAAAGTCCATATTACTTCTTCCTGCACAGCTGGTGGGGTTTCGTGTTCGTTATTCCATCAGGTTGCTTTGCCGTCTTGAGAGGTTCCGAATGTTTGACTTCGAGGTGTGCCTAGCTACCTGTCACCACCAGCACGCTTGTAGTTCTGACCTTTCACCATCTGGACCTTCCTCGGGAACACTTCACCACAAGATAAATGTTAAAATTAACGTGCGCAGAGCACTTTTGACCAGAATTCTCCAGGAGCGTGTGTGTATGAGCGTGTGTGTGCAAGTGTGCGTGTGTGTGGTTGGTTATAATAATGCTTGTCGAGAATTTTAAAACTGCAGAAAGTAACAAGGAAAGAATACGTTAATCCCACCACCCACGTATAATCACCGTTAATATTTTGCTGTTTCTTTCCAGTTTCTTTTCTGTGCGTGTGTGTTTGTATATGTAGACACACGTATATGCCTATTGCCTTGCATGAAGAAGGGGCTTTATAAGTATGTGAAAAACAAATGTTTTAATATATGTAATAATTTGTATTTTAAAAATTAAGATCATAAAATATGTACTGTTTTGTGTCCTTACTTTGATAATAAATTCTCAAGATATCCCAAGATATTTTATAAAAAGTTTAGTTTTTGACAACTTCATAATCATATATGTATATATGTGTATATGTATATATAAATATTATTTATTTAGCTTTTCTCCCATGTTAATATTACTTTGCATTTTTGCTGTAATAATGGTGTGATGTCCATTTTCACCATCAGCTTTTATCAGGACCACTTCCTTAGCGTATTAACCCTAGAGAAGGAGTTACTGGAACATAGAATATAAACTTAAAACAATTATTAATCTTTTTTGCCAGATTTTTATTATTTAAAAATGATATTTTTATTGAATTACAAAGGATAGTTATTCATCTAGAAAAGCAGAAAACTAAAGTAAAAAGAAAAATGGGAAGAAATTATTTATAATCCCGGAACCTAAAGATGGCTTCATTTACGATTTTGATTTACATGATTTTAGTGTTTTTTGTTTCCATTATATATTTTACCAAAAGGGATCATTTTGTTTCCTAAACTTTTTTTCCCCACTTAGTGTATCATTAACATGGCCTTTTTCTGCCATTCAGCAGTCTTCTGCAATGTAATTTTATGAGCTGTTATTAAAACGACACGTCTGTCCAGTGCATTTAATCAGCCCTCTCTTCAGTTTGTTTCCAGTATTTCACTATTATGAAGGGTTCTAGGATAAACTCTTGGGCACATCACTGTAATTGCATTAAGACAAATTCCTAGGAGAATGGCTGGTTCAAAGTATACAAATAATTTTTAAGGCTTTTGACAGTTTGCACATTGCCTTTCGACAGGTTGTACCAATTGACATTCCCACCAAGAGGAGGTAGGAAAGTGAAAGGAGATTATTAAAAAAATTTCAGGTCCTTCACCTTAAAAGTAACCAAATCACCTTCTAGAGAACCTGTGCTTGTTCTCTCTTCTTTGAGGGGGGGCTGGGGGCACCCGTCCTGCATGTCGTCAGTGGTCGGTGATGGGGTGTGTTCATAAGTCTGTTCTAACCCAGGAAAAGCTGGGGATGTGAGGTGACGTGATTGTACCAGATGCTCCCAGAAAGCCAGCGATAAGACTCCTTCCTGTTAGTTGCTTGGTCTTCTGATCATCGGTTTAAGTAATTAGCCTGCTTCTTGGATTTATCTTCAACTGCATAATTTTTCAGTCATGAATTGTCTCAAGAACAGCCCTTGTGCTTTCTCTTCCAGGCCCTGCGGTGGCCACGCGTGAGGCCTGGTCTTGGGAGCAGTACTTGAAGGAACAGGAGGCCGTGGCAGCGCCCGTTGAGCTGTTTTCCAAGGTGAACAAATCCCTGAAGCTCTTACAGTTTTGCAGGGAATCAACACTTAAGAGAATCCATTGAAATGAAATCGTTTGCCTAGAGAGCATAACGACTTATTTGATTTGTAGGCTTTTGCTGGAAATTGACATAACAAAGCTAATCCAAGCCTTAGTGATTCCATGTGTGCTCTGGGGCCGGCCCGCCTGGGTTGAAACTTAGCGCTGCCACCTCGGGCAGGCCATCCAGTCTCTCTGTGCCTCGGGGTCCTCGTTCGTAAAGCAGGGGAATCACCACACCTGCCTCCTCGGGTTGCTCTACGTATGAAGGACATGGGATATAACAGGCACGTGGTTGACACCAAGCGTGAGTCCTTCTTCTTCTTTGCTGATGTTACCTGCATCTGTCCACCCAAGGATCAGTGCCAGACAGCTGTTTTGATGTGTTGCATGAAGTGGTGGGTCAGGCAGCATGTTGGAGGGGACAGTGAACCCCCTAAAGCAGGTTGTCTCTGACCGCAGGGACGCCCGGAGCAGCCCCGGTAGACTTGCTCCACCCAGTGGCTCCTGGCAGCAGGGGCTTGCAGCTCCGGGGCTCATCTTGGTACCCAAGGTACCAAACCTTCCGATGCCCTTTCTGTTCTTCTCGGGCTGTGTTTTCATTATTTCAGGGGCGATCCGTATTTAAAAAATTGCATCAGATTTGCATCATTATATTGCATTTTAACCAGCAGAGAGAAGCTAAAACTTTTTATTTGCTTCACTTTTCATGACATCTGTTGAGTTACTTGTAGTACGTTTTACTGTGTGAGAAAGCTAGCAGTTTTAATCTAGGGCATGGCAGTAGAACCGGGGAGAAGAGGTGTAGCCGGCATGGAATGAAAGCAGAGCCAAGTGTTGGCACCTCACAATTTAAGACATACTGAATATCGACTTGTGGGTTCTCCACCCAGTCCTCATACCAGATGCTTCCAGCGAGCTTTGGAAAACATGGACGTGCATGTTCCTGAGACCTGCTGAACTAGAACCTCAGGGTGCCGCCGGGGAGGCCATGGGTTGGAAGCCTCCTCGGGCCTCCTGTGCGCGGGTAGAGGTCCCCTGGGGGAGAAGACTTAAGGTCTGTGCAGGTTCTGCTGAGGACTCGGGTCCTGCTGCCCCCACTGCCATCACGTGACAAGACTTAGGGGGTTCGTTCCACTAAGCGTGTAAGTTCCTGAGGTGACAGGATGCACAGTGCCTGTTCTCAGTGTGCTCTTGTCACCAGCTGTGTTGAGTGGCTTCCGGAAACCTCTCCTCACTTCTGAGTGTGGATGCTCTTTACAGAGGGTTGGCTTTGACCGGGGTGACCCAGTGTAACTTGTAGTCGCCCTTTCCAGCTCGCCCTGTGCCGTCTCATGCCCTTCCTGCAGCGGTTACTCCAGGTCAGAGGGTAGAGGGCTCAGGCCAGGAGCCAGCGAAGGCCTGTGCATTTCTGTGACCTCCAAGGGCAGATGTAGCCTAGCTGGGGTCCAGGATGCGAGGACACAGGCCAGGCTTGTGACCCGATGGCTGTGCTTGGTGAGATGACCGTCCAGGATCTCAAGGCAGCCAGAAGCCATGAAGGCAGGGATTGACCAAGAAGGACACAGTGTCCTAGGAATCAGACGTGCGTGTGTCCTTGGACCAGGACCCCAGGACAGGGATCCTCTCTTACCTCCACCAGGATCCTCTGGGACTTAGTCCGATGTTTGGATGTCAGGGGTGAAGTGTGTGTGGTTCCCAGGGCAGGGCGAGTTCTGGCTGATGGCAGCAAAGTGCTAGGTCCCCGTCCAGCTCCCACCTTCTCCCCTCATCTCAGCCAGTGTGTGTTCACTTTATTTCTCAGACTTTCTTCTTTCAGATCCTTTAAGGTCCATCACCTCACGCAGGAACTCCTGCAGAATGGAGTTTCTCCCCAGATTGCCCTTGGGTCCTAGTGCTGACTGAGGCACCTCCAGGGCAAGTGTGGGATTTCTGTCCTGAAGTAGATCCTGATGCTGCGTTGGGGACCGTGTAGTGACGGGCTGTGGGCCATATAGCCTCCCCCTTGACCTTCTGAGACCCAGCACAGTTGGGGAGGGGAGCAGGGGGCAGGGCACACCATCTGCATGGTTCCTTGGCTAAAACTATGACTTCCTCAAGCTTCTGAACTCTAACCTCTGTCAGCTCTGAAGGTGACAGTAAGGCATTAGCACAGGAGGCAGCAGCTGCATCTCATGTGGTGGCTGCCTTTCCCTTCACTCGGAGTTTCACAGTCAAGCCACTCACGTGTGGCTTGACAGTGAAACTCAGGCTCCGTGTGTTCGAAGCACCACGTAAGACCTGGACAGAAACACTAGTGTGCTTGTGACACAGACTCTTAAAGTTTTGCCATCTGGTTGGGATATAAGATATGCCCAGTAAACGTGATAACAGCATGAGGGAGAATTGTTGATTGTCCTTGGAATATGCAAGTAATGAGCTTACCAGGTGTTTTGTACTGAGATGGGGCTTCGTCCCACCTGCGTGTGAAGGGGAAGTCACCACCTATTACATCTGGTTTGTCCTGAGGATGGAAGATGTTGCCCTAACTGAGCATTTATGTATATATATATATATATATATATATATATATATATATATATACTCTGTATATGCTATATATACACAATACATATATTATGTGTGTGTGTGTGTATAGATAGATAGATAGATAGATAGATAGATAGATACGTAAGATGAAGTAAGCATGGTTTATGATCGAAAATAGGTTTCAATAGAATAAAAAAGGCATATGGTACATGCCAGCTTTCCAAGCAAGAGAATCAGACTGAACTCAGTTTTGTGTTGGTATTGTGCTCTTGACTATTAATGTTCATTTTCATTGTGTAAATATTATAACCGTGGTGTTCAGATCAGCCAGCTGAGATGGAACTCTTCAGCTTTTAATAGTGAAATGTTGAAAATAAAACTTAGAATAGTTTGCATATCCTGAATGGAAAACTACTCAAAAGAGTATTGATTTACTTTTAATATATAGTTTCCATTCTAATAGTCAAGTTTTAGAAAACATACCAATGACACACACACACACAAACACACACTGTCAATTCTGTCATGCAGATCAGATACCGATTCTACCAAGAAAATGTGTGGGTATTTTTAAAGAAGAGTACACTTATTTCATTTGCACCTGGTTTTTTTTTTGCATCTTGTAGGTCTATTTTAAATATCTTTTTGTACAAGACAGAGTTTTTCATTTTTTATAATTTATTTTACCATCTGGAGTCATGAGTATACAAGGATGTAAACACCTTCTGTTGACGTAGAAAATTTAAAAACATTTTCTCTTCATTACTGGTGGAATGTGCCAATCTCGATTTGATTTAAACTTCAAAAGATTGTTTTGAGGTTGGTTTTAGAAACTTTTCTCTGTCCTCTCTCCCTGACAGTCATCTCCTCATCAGACGTGTCTCCCTAAAGCCTTCTTCCTTCCTGTCGATCGTCACAGGTCCACACCTGTCGGCCTGGAGTCGAGGCCCCGGGGTCTGGCCCATCCACACGGGGCTTCTCCGGGCCTGTGGGGCTGGTCCCCACGCTGGCTCCTCTTGACTCTTCCATCTTTATCCGAGTTTGCAGGCCTTTGTGTCTCTCTTGTTCTTTGAACCTCATGGGTCCGTGTCCCCCCTCAGACCCCGCTCTTTCATGAAGCTGCCCCGGCCCGCCCGCCCTGCCCTGTCCGCTCAGGCCTGCCAGGAACCTCCATCTGCACATCTGAAGGGCGGGGGACGGGACAGGCGTAGCATGAAGATGGGACCCAGGTCTCCACCTGGGGTCAGATCACTGTCGGGCTCCAACTGAGGGAGTACAGCCACCCTGGCTCTGAACTGCCCTCTGGGGAAAGGGGGCCCCACCAAGCCCCACATTCCTGCTGTCCTCGGCCATCCTCCCGGGACACTCTGCTTCTTATCCCCAGGCAGGTGTTCCTGTCTCCAGTCGGCATGGGGTTGCCAGGTAGATTAGGCCCCTGAAAAGCAGGGATACTTGCACATTTTAAAAATAATTTGGTATTTCAGAACAAAATGAAAGTAATCATGAGAAAGTTAAAAGTCTCTCTCATGTCTTCATATATCTTTTATAGCTTAGTAGTATAGTTCTAATTTGAATTCCATGTGGCTAGGTGTTGTATTAATTTCCTTTTGCTGCTGTAACAAATTACCACAAACAGTGGCTTGAAACAACACAAATTTATTATCTTAAAATTCAGAACGTCCCAAGTCTAAACTGGGGCCAGCAGGGCTGCATTCGTTCTGCGGGCTGTGGGGAGGATCCATTTCCTTGCCTTTTCTAGCTTCTGGGGGGCCACCTGCATCCCTTGGCTTGTGGGCCCGCGTCACTCCAGCCTGTTTCCATCCTCGCGTCTCCTTCCCTGGTCCTTCTACCTCCCTCTTATAAGGACCCTTGTGATGGCATTGGGCCACCTGGACATTGCAGGACCTTCTCCCCATCTTCAGATTCTTCACTTAATCACGTCCACAAAACCCCTTCTGCTGTGCGAGATGCCAGCATCACAGGTTCCAGGACTATAGGACCTGCACGTCTTCGGGGGCCACTATTCTGCCGACCACAGGCGCCATCTCCTTTCCATTGCTGGGGCTTCTCTGTCCCTGCCCCTGGCCCCAGTGACTTCTTATGGGTCTGCTCCCCCGCCTTATCCTCCCATGATTCCACTATCCCCACCTGGGCTGAAACAAGCGTCGCAGCGTCCTCAGTGGCTCCAGCCTAAATGCACACCTGCTCCCCCGTGGCCTCTGCCCCACCTGGGCTGAAACAAGCGTCGCAGCGTCCTCAGTGGCTCCAGCCTAAATGCACACCTGCTTCCCAAGAGCCTTGTGCGCTGTGGCCGGGCCTGGCCGTCCTCCAGGGCCTCGGTCGGTTGCCCCCTGTCTCCTAGGAGGGCGGCTCTCTGAGGCATCTTCCCTCACTCCTGGCAGGAGGCGGTCACCCCTGGGATGGATATGATGAGACCCCCTTCGCTTCCTGTCACCAGCCTTCACTCCCTGCACCGCCTTTCCTCCTTCCCCTGTTGCCCTGGACAAAGTTCCCTCCTGCGTCTGGCATCCCTTGACCTGTGCGCGGGCCCCTCCCAGTCCTGCTTCCCGGGAGATCACGGATCCGCTCCATCAGTCCTCACCCTCACACGGGTCCTCACCCTCCAGGTTACAAACACGCCTGTCGATTCCAGCTTGAAGACGAACACTGCCCCGGGCTCTGCATTTTCCTCTCCGTTTTATCTCCCGAGTCCGGTGTAACTTCTTAAAATTTCAGGCCGCGTTTTCTCTTTCCTTGGTTTTTCTAACCTTTTCCTCCTCTAGCCTCTGCATCCTGACCTTTCCTGCCATCGCTGCCTGATGCTCCCCCTCAGAAGTGACCCCAGGATTTCAATCCGACACGTGCTCAGCTTCATCTTACACCTCCGCACCCCAGCACCCTGTCCATGCTCAGCCCCTGATGGCGCTCAGTCCGGCCCCCTCCTTGCAGGCCCTTCCTTCTCCTCTGATGTAGTCTGAGGCCGTTCTCTGTGGCTCCCCGGGCATCTCATCATCTCCTGAACCCCGTTCCTCCAGACGCACCGGGTTCCTGGTCTTGGGGCTCTTCCCCTCCGTCTCCCTGCCTGCACCCCCTGCCCCTGCGATGGCACACAGCTCTCCTGCATGCAGCGCAGCTTGCATCCCCGGCCCCTTGTCCTGGGAGAGGTTGGCGGGGGTCCTTCCTCTCTGTGCCCCGTGTGTGTTCGATGGTCTAGTCATCTCAAGTTCACCTCCTAATACTTCAGTACCTTCTCTGTGCACCTACCACTCCTGCCTTAATTTAGGAATAAGCCCTGCTTTTTTTCCCCCCACAGATTGTAGCTAAAGTTTCTTAAACGCTCTCAATCCAGGCTGGCCCCGCTGTGACCCTTTCCTGCAGGTGGTTGCCGGAATCATCTCTGTAAAGTGCGGTTCTGTTTATCGTTTTTGTACTGGGTGTGTTTGACCACGTTAGTTGTCATTCTCTGGGGTGGCAGGTAGGTGTATTTTGCCCCTTAGTGGAATTGTAATCTCCTGGAAGACTGACTGCGTTTCCTTCTTAATTCCCCTCTGCTTGTTGGTTCTCTGGGAGAGGAACACTTTTGAGCGCCTTTTATTTACTCGGGGCTTTTCATAGGCTGCCTCGTCAAGTCCTTCCAGCCTCTTCCCCCCTCACTGTATAGAGAAGGGGCCTGTAGTGCATTCTTCTGACTCTTAGTTGATTTAGCGGGAAATGGCAGTCAGCATCGCCCCCTCTCTGGGACCGCTGAAGAATCACATGTGATGTACATGACATGTTTAGCATGATACCGTGTCTGACATGTAGCTCACTTTACTAAATGCCAGCAACTCTTCAAACCACTCTTTTCTTGGGTCTCAGTCCTGTGCTCCCCGGAACCGTCCCTTGTCTGGAATGCCAGCCGGGCCTGCTCTCCGGGCATGCTCCCGGCAGGACTTGCCTGGATGGACATGGAGACGCCCTTGGCTGCCCTCCGTTGCACCTGGCCTGCCAGCCGAGGTGTGTCATCTCCATGTCCTGACCCGCACACCTTGGGGTGTGTGCCCAGGCTACAGCCCACCCACCATTGGAGCTTCATCTGAAATCCTGACGTTGGCAGGTACTGGCCTTCCAGCCTCTCCCCGTTACCCTCACACTTGAAGACGTACTGACTTCCTTCATGAGGAAGAGCAGAGGTATTTTCCCCAGGTGACCTCCTTCGTCTCCTCAGCGAGGCAGAGTTCCTGTCCAGACTTCCAGACTCAGGGTGCCTGCCCGTCCTCCTGTGGCTCCCTCGGTGCCACCTGCACCCCTGATGCTCCGCGCTCCGGGCTCTACTCTGCCCCCCACCCCTCCTGCTGTCCGTGACCATCTGTTAGATGATTTCGGAAAGAAATGCTTTGTGTCCTGATAAGGAAACTCCAGCCAGCTGTAGGATGATGGGCGGAGGGTAGCTGGTGAGAAAAGCCTCCTTCCTGATTTATCTCCTGATGGTCCCGAACACAAGGCACCTTGTGCGGACACATTCCCGCTGTCTGTCCTTCCTTACTTGAAGTCCTCGCGGGAGCAGTGAGTTTAACTCACCCTCTCCCTAAATTTAACTTTTTCACCCAGACCTGAAGTATATTTAAACATCCAATTTTTCTAAATATGCCAGTACGTTAAATAGAATCTGAAAAATGTGTGTGTGTGTGTGTGTTTTGTTTTCAATAAAGCCTGGATTTGTGTGTAGTTCCGCAGTGCAGAAAGACGCTGCCGTGAACATTCACATTTGGTGTAACCCCGTGTGGAACTATTTGAGAAACCTAGACCCTTTCCGACCAAAACAGTTCAGTCCGATGTCAGGTTTTCTGTGCTTTGAACATGTTTCCAAAGTACTTGATAATCACTGAGCACCCCTTCAGAGTTTTAGTGTAGATCCGTCTCAGCTAACACTTTACGTATTAGTCACGAGCCACTTGAAGACCATGCATGGCTTTATAAGCTGTAATGAAATTCCTCATTATATCGTGAACTTGGGTATGCTGAGGATCACATGGCAGCCTCAGTTCATATGCTTTTTTTAATTTGCCTCAAGTGTTTGCTTGTCTGTCTACCTATTTGTTTTTGTCTTCTGTATGTATTGTGTTGTCCCCCAGTTTTAAGATAACTTCGTTGGTGTTTAACAATTCTCCCCCAGAAAAAACCAAACATGTTTTGAAAACAGTTATACTCAGATGTTTGGTTGGGGTTTAAAACACAAGGCACGTATGGAGGGCAGGGAAAGAAGTGTGTTTGCAGAGCAGAATGTGGCCTTACACCATGCAGTCACTTAAGCCGATTGCTTGCTGGGACTCTGAAGAGCAGAGCGAATTCCCATCCATGTTCATTTCTCATATTCTCCAAAGCTCTCAGTTAGGGAGCAAAACTGAAGCTGCATCCTGATCTCGGGTGTCAGAGCCTTTTCCTTCTCTTGGAATCCACTCCTCTGAAACGGTGGCACTCAAAGGTCCCGGGCTGTGAAGCAGTTCAGCAGATCTGAAGCGGGGGAGCCAGACAGATCAGGCACTTTTTGTTCTTGGGAGGGGCCTGAAGCCCCCGTCAGCGCGGCTTATCTGCATTTCCAACTGGGAGCCCAATGTCACGTTCAGGGGAAGGGAAATTAAAAGAAGAAAGTAGTGGCGTTTAGAGTCAAGGGTGGACCGTTTCACGGCTCTTTTCCTGCAGTTAAAGGAAATTTATATTAGAAGTATCCTCATCTCTTTTCCCTGGGAGAGTTTAGTTATTCAGGAAAAAAATATATCGGTTTATTGTTTTAGACCCTAGGCTCAGAGGATTTGTGGAATCCACTCAGTGACGGCCAGTGAATTATCAGATAACTTCAGGAGTTATTTTTAAAAGTTCTCTCTGTGCAGTTCTTTATTTTATACTGTGTGGGTTCTTTTTCTTTGTTCACAAAGATCTTTGTTAGACTGAAGCTGCTTAAATTCAGCAATATTTCACCCACTCTGATCTGTGCTTTCTTTCTGTTTCTTGGACTATAATTCAGTCAGTGGTTAGGTTAGGGTCGTTGGAGACACACACACACACACACACGCGCGCACACACACCCACACACCCACACACGTGCGCGCGCACACACACGCACCAAACTTCTTATTATCAATAGGTCAGTGGGTTCCAGGGAAATGAGAATTTCTGCATCTGAGATTACAGTAGAATAGATTCACAAAGAAACAGTAGGAATTCCATTTACTAACTTATTAAAGTACACTTTTGTTGTGCCATGCATTCTGTGTTCGGTTTGTAGGATCCTCCTGGTATAATCTTGATAGCAGTTTGGGATTCAAAATTAACCTACGAAAAACATTCAAAATAACGAGGACGGAGTCTCTAAAATGAGAGTTTAAAAATACGCAATCAGCCATCCTTCACTGCCATCTTAACTGAAGCTTTGCAGCCAGTTATGTTTAATTAGGTAGGGGATGATTTTTCTCCATTAGCCTAACAAATAGGTGGCAAAAATAGGCATCACTTTGAAGAAGCAGAATCTGAAGCAGGTCTTGCTGCCTCATCTGTATTTCCATGATGAGCTTCTGTGTTCTGCTTATTGAAGTTTCCTAAATTGGTTATTTAGTCCGTGGCTTGATTAATGGCAGGTTCCTATAAAGGACAGCCCTGCAGCTCTTGGTCTTTTTTGGAGGGGTGGGGGGGTGGTCTTAGACCCCTTTGAACATCTAATGTAAGCTATTGATAATCTCCTTAGAGAAGTGCTTATATCGATTTGTGCACAAAATTTTATATAAAATTCAGAAGGTTTCCAAAACCCTTGAATACATCATGGACCCCACTTCTCCACCATTAAGAACAGCTACATTAAACAAGAGTACAAAACAACAGTGTGTGTGTATACGTATGTGAGTGTGTGCTGTGTGTGTATTTTTCAAGTTCTCCATTTTCTCTGTGATTAAAACAAGAGGGAGTCAGAAGGGGTTCTAATATTCTTGGTAATTTCCACTCTTAGCTCAGGTGAAAATCATAGTTTCTTGAGGAAAAAGCAAGGAAGGCATTTCATAACCTTTCATCGTGTGCAGTATTTCTTGGTGAAGACACTTCTAGGATGAAAGATTCCTTGCAAGATGCCAGGGAGAACATAGAAGCTATAGTAATGCACCAGAAAGTTGGAATTGAAAAGCAGGTACAGAAGTAGAGTTTTCATGAGCTGTTCATGAAGTCCTTGGAGGTCTCAGTAGATACTGATAACTTTATAAAAGTAAACATGATCACATTTTGGAAAATACGGAGATTTCTTTCCAGCCTGAAACCTGGGTGTCAGTTGAAATTCCCCACCTTCCTCATCCTGTGCATCCAGCCAGTCAGCAGGTGGTGCCCATTTTACCTCCCAGATACGTACGGAGTCTGGCCCCTGTCCCCACTCCCAGCTCTTGCTCTGTGTTTGGTTGAGGGCCTCATCACCATTGTTCAGGCTGTCGCAACATTCCCAAATACAATATCACTTTGCAAGTAAGCACAGACCACGGTTTGTATTCCAATTCCAGGTTTTTACTGACTAGTGGGCCAATGGGGCAACCTGTGAACCTCTCTGAGCCTCTCTTTCCTTGTAGGTGACGTGGGGATTGTAACAGTCCCAATGCAGGGGTGCTAAGTCTTAAATGAGCTGAGTTAGATGCTGTACATGGTACATGGCAAATTCTCAATTATTAGTAGATATTAAAAGCCTCCTTTCCCATCTTTTCTACCTCTAATTTTACTACACTTCTAATTAATTCTCCACATTGCCACTAACAAGATCTTAATAAAATGCAATAATGTTTTTTTTTTCTTCCCAATGACTAAAAGCTTTTGCTACTACTTCATTGACTAAGGATAAACTAAAAGGTCCTTAACAAACCATACAAAGCTTCTCGTGACCTGGGTCCTGCCTATTTGCCTAGTGTCTTCATCACTTGGTCGTGTGTGTGTATTGATCTTTTTTAAAAAATTACAATGCCATTAAAAATTCTAACAAGACAGAAGAGTATCAAAATAAAAGGCTTTCTCTCTGTCAGTTCCCCGCTCTAGGTGAACCACTCAAAATAATGTGATGTGTGTCCCTCCAGATCTGAGTAATGTAGTTATGTAGATATGTGAATAATGTCCATATAAATGGTTGCGTGTTCCTCGCCTGTTACTTGCTTTATATTTATCAGTACCTCATGGCCATCATGCTGCCTTAGCAGATCTTGGTCTGTGGCTTGCTTTTATTTAATAACTGCACTGAATTCTGTTGTATTGTGTCTAATTTCTCTCCATCTAAAATTATTTTTATCTGTGCTATTGTGGTGGGAATATAATTCCATTTTCCTCCCCCAAATGGATAGTCACGGGTCCTGATGCCATGTGTCCTTACTCTCCTGATTGATCCTATAGTACATTCCCGCACATGGGGTCTGGCATTCAACATGGCACTGTTTTCAAACTTTTGGCATCTGGGGATCATCTATTGGTCATGTAGCACATACTCAGACCTCCAGTTTTTAATATCTAAAAACGCTCATCCCAAGTTTTCACTATAAAATAAAAGCTTAAAAATTATGATGTCTTTAGTGTTGCCTGTAACCTTTCAGAATGACCTCCCATAGTGACTAACAGCCCGTTAAAAACAGACACACGCTGTGATCTCAGGTACATTACATAACCACTTGTGGCCCAATTTCATCATCTGGAAAATGTACGCTTACTTCATAGGGTTTTTCTTGATGATTTAATGAGTTAATGTTTGTAAAGTGCTTAGAACAGGGTGTGGCCCATTTCTGTGCTGCACAGGGGCTTGTAGCATAGAAGGCCCCTGTATATGGCTCGATGAAGGGTAGCTCAGCTCTGTAACCATCCTTGTCATTCTTTCCTCTTCATTTCTGTTTTGTGAGAAAGTTGCATCGAAACATTCCTAGGTTTTTGGCTGTGACAGCAAGTGTTAGTGGTTCTTCAGATACATGCGGATTGTCCTGGATATTCAGATCGAACATGAACCCAGACTCATTTTGTTTTATCAAATGCTATGTTGATACATACGATGCTCAAAACCTGGCAGGTTGAGCATCTGCTCAACCTCTGCTTCAGAGAGAGCTGCAAATGCATTTTCTAACTTCCTCTTTGATTGTGTTTGTCTCTGGAAAATGTTTTTCCTCACGTTCCCTTCTGCAGTATTTGAATTTTTTTTTTTTACTCTACCAATAACATAATTGATTTTTCCCCCATTGAGGAAAAAAAATTGTCAAGTGTTGACAAAAAGCTAAATTCTCTGTGGTCAAGCTGTTTCTATCACAGTTTGCCTACATAAGACTTCCTGATGGCTCACCTTTCACGTTTAAAATTGTGACATTTCAGCCCTGAAGGTACACACTGAGATGATTTAAGATTTTGAAGATGTTGCTGAGATAAACCATTTAACGAGGACGCTGAACTCATGGCAGTGGTCTTTGGTGTTATAAGAAATTTAGTTTTTATCGTCTGCATGTAAAATTCCTAGGAACCTCTTTCCCTCTGACAGCCATCATGTGGGGACTGAGAAACCACTGCCCTGTGGCCCTGGCCCGGCCCTTTGCAAGCTCTCTGAAAACCTGTGCCTTAGCTGGGATTCCATCCCATGCCCAGTTTCTCCCATTTCTTTCAATGTTGAATTATGATCAGGGGAGTATTGCTGGCTGCCAGCTCCTGCCTGTGAATAATGTAGGATGCTTGTCGACATTCAGATGGCGTCGTCCACTTAGTGTGTAGGCGCTCTTCTGTGGGGCACGTATTTCACTGATGCTCTGCTGGTGCTGGTGGCCACCGACCTTCTGCAGTCTGTGTAGTGGCTCAGAAATTGTCATCACAGGATCATCTCTCTGCTCCTGCAGTGGGGTTCTCAGTGATGAACAGGCATATCTACCAACTGCCCAAGAGTTGTTCCCACTGTGCACTTGTGACTTTGTCTACCCATGGAGCAAAGACCTGTTGGCACACACCCGTGAACACGATTGTATTTCATAAAGGACTTTTGCCAGTAGCCCGTCTGCTTTTCTCTAGGCATGGTGTTTTGTTTTTCTTTGTTTTTTTTCTAGTGCTCTGACTCATTTTATTTTTAAATAATAGTATATCATTTGTATCTACTTTTGATATGAGGTATGGGACTTTGAATAATCCTTCTTCTCCAACATTAGTGACAAAATTCATCAATTTTATACTAGAAAGCATTATTTTGCAACTGTTTGGAGAACAGAAAATGACAAAACAAAACAACTTCACTTCTGTACCCAGGAGCACATGGCGCTTCCCTGGAAATGTCCTTGAAGCCTTCTGTGGCCTCAAGCCAGGTTTTGTTTTGCGTTTTGTTGCCACTCTGTCCCCTTAGTGGAACAAACAGTTGGCAGGCTTTCAGAAGACTTACGTCCTTACTTATGCTCTGCCACTAAACTGGTGTGACCTTGAGAAAGTCTCTTAACCTCTCTGGGCTTGAGTTTATTTCGCTGTAAAAGTGGTTTTCAGGTCCACAAACCTTATGATTTTTTATGACTGAATTTATTGGGCTTATTGTTTGCTCTAAGTGTGTGCTTCCAGTTCCCTTTTCTTCATCATAAAATATAATTTTATAAGCACAGCTCTCAATTATGTTCATAAAATACAAGATTTTTAGAAAGGAAAAACATCTTGATCCGCCATGAATAAACCATCACACAGAAAAGAGATGGAAGACAGGCAATGATATTTCTCAGTAAATGTTGCCTTTGGGATTGTTAAAATGACTGTCTTGGTTTTTGTTTGAAACCCTCCAAAGACTGCTGTGGCTGCTTGAGCCATACAGGTTCCTTGCAGCATTACATAAAAGCTCCCAAATGTTCAACTGAGAAGCCATTTTGAAATGCTGACAAGACTGACGTTACTCATCCCAACCTCTTGGCTGGATTCATTGCCAGTGTCTTGCATTTATCATTCATATGTGATATAATACTAGTTACTCCCCATCCCCAATTTTACATCTTTCAGTTTTGTTAAAACATGAAAAGTGTTCTCTCATTTTCTGCAGCTTCTTAAATTTCCTTTCAGCCTTATTATTATACTCTCCCCCGGTCTCTCCTTCCCCTTTGCTTTTCTTACCCATGTTGTGTGCATGTGTATGTATCTATGTGTATGTATGTGGTGCTTTGGAAGTTAACTGAGACATTTCAAAGCAGTGAACAGGAGGTAGTCACACAAAACTTGTTAAATACAGTCTGCTGGAAAACAGAGCAGAAGTGAGAAGAAGGCTGGGAGAGTTAAACACACACATGACATTTACTTTTGTAGAAATAAAGTATTCCTGAGAAATCATTCATTCTTGCCATTTCATTTTTGGTTTTCGTCAAATTTTGGGGTTTTGAGCTGTGAATGTAAGAAAGTTTCTAAAGACATTTTACAAGCCAATTCGTAAAGATTTTAAAACAATTTCATGTCCTTATTAAAAACAAAAAGCATGTACCCAAGTGTGGAAGAAGGTTCAATAAACTTTGTTACGTGCACACAGTGGAGGATAGTGCAGCTTTAAAGAGAATGTGGGCAGTAGCTGTGACCTGACATGGGGTGGTTTCCAGGGGACACTAGGAAGTGAACAAAGCCAATGCAAAACAGCCTGTATAATATGCTGTCTTATGTGTAAGAAGGGAGGGAAAAATAAGAAGAAATATAAACATAATTGCTTATTTTTGCAAGAAGAAACCCGGGAAGGATAAACCAGAAAAGAGTGAGGTTGGTTACCTTTAAGAGGTAGAATGGGGTGGGTAGGACATGAGAAGGAGAGATACTTCTCTGAGTACCTTTTTGTAGAGCTTTAACTTTTGGAAGTATGTTAATATTATGCATATTAAAATTGAAATAAATCATTAAGAAGTGAAAGAAAACAGAAGCAAATGAACTCAGCCATATTTCAGATGAATCCCGTAATTGGACTGAAGAGAGAAAAAAGAATGAATCCAAGTAGTTTATGAACACAGTGTTTGTATACCCCATTCTTGGATGGCAGAGCAGGAAGGGAAAATTGCAAACAAATCCTGAACTCTTTTTGTAGGTTTGTTTATTATAGTAGTGGGGGTAAAAGAGTTCTGAAACTGCGGTACATACACTATAGGATTTAGTACCTGAGTAAGTGTGTTGAGCTTGTTAGAGGAGAAATACAAATATAGATCAAAAAAGACAGAATGAGCCCTCTGAGGATGGATTGAATTAGATGGATCTGTTTGAACTTAGGATTTATCATATATATGTATACACATATATGTGTATACATATGTATAAATGTTTATGTATGTATATGTGTTTTGTATGTAACCATAGTGAAGGAATTGCAGAATATTGTAATTGTGTGATCAAAATTAACATCACCAATGGACCAGATGTGATGTCCTTAGAAGAACACATCATCACCCATATGGCAGGCTGGCAAAACAATGCGTAACCTGAATCTAATCACAGGGAAACATCAGACAAATCCAAAATGAGGAACTTTCTATTTTAAAAAATACAGGAGGGAAAACACTGTGTTGTTTAAAAATGTGAGTATTATAAAAGATAAAGAAAGGCAATGGAAAATGTTCCAGATTAAGGGAGACTAAACAGACATGTCAGTTAAATTTAATATCTGCCCTTAAACTGAATCCTATTCTGGAGGGAAAATATTATGAAGTGCATTGTTGGATAAATTGGAAAAATTGTAATATGAGTGGAAGATTAGTTAAAAGTATTGAATAATGTCAAATTTACAGACGTTGATAAATGAGCTGTTGTTAAGTAAGAGAACATTCCTATTTTTAGGGAAAATAGACTGCTCTTAGGGAAAAAATTTAGTATTTAGGGGTAAAGAGCCCTCAAATGATTAAAAAATCATATGTACACGTATATGTATACATCTGTATCTGTATACACACAGACACTTGAGAGAGGGGGCAAACAGAAATGATAAAGCAAATGAGGTAGAATGTTAACAATAAATAAATCTAGGCAAAGGCTATACATGTTCTATGTACTGTTTTGTTCTTGGAACTTTCCTTTAAATTTGACATTATTTCCAAATGAAAAGATTTTTCTCAAAAGAATAAATTACCCCTAAAATAGGCATTCGTATATTAAGCAGTCGTTAGTAGTGATTAAAAAGCAGCTCTAGATCTAATACTACTAGATTTTAATCATCATATTCCATTAGTATATTTATAAGTTTATTCTCAATTAAGAATAAATAAACGAGTAATGCTGAATCTTCTCAAAACTGTCTGCTCAAAGCTATTAATCATTCAGCAAGGCTATGGGAAACAAGACCGATATTGAAGAAAATAATAAATGGGAATGAATGAGAAAGTCTTTTATGAAATAAATTCCTTTTACAATAGCAATAAGCATAAAAGGGACACAGGAATAAATACTACAAAGTCTTATGTGAAAATTTTAAAAACATCTTGGACAATGAAAATGATTAGATTAAATAGAAAGGGAACAAGTTCCTGAATTAGAAAACTCAGCATGATAAAGATAGCTCTCCAGATAAAAAGACTCATTATAAGCAATTAAGACAATGTGATGTAGGCAAATATGCCAATAAATAGGATTAAAAGGCCAGAAATATACCCACAGACATGTAGAAACATGATCTAATAGAGGAAACTTTGCAGATCAATGAAAATATGGACTACTCAAAAAAATTTTTTTTAATAATTTGTTTTCCATATGAAAAAATATAGCCCTACCTCACTCCATAGAAAAAACTCAATGCCAATTGTATTGTAGATTTAAATATGAAGAACAAAAGTTTTAAAATAACACTAGGAGGAGAAATAGCTTCTAGATGGCGGAAGAGTAAGACGTGGAGATCACCTTCCTCCCCACAAATACATCAGAAATACATCTGCATGTGGAACAACTCCTACAGAACACCTACTGAACGCTGGCAGAAGACCTCAGACCTCCCAAAAGGCAAGAAACCCCCCACGTACCTGGGTAGGGCAAAAGAAAAAAGAATAAACAGAGACAAAAGAATAGGGACGGGATCTGCAACGGTGGGAGGGAGCTGTGAAGGAGGAAAGGTTTCCACACACTAGGAAGGCCCTTCGCAGGCGGAGACTGCCGGGGGCGGAGTGGGGAGCTTTGGAGCTGCGGAGGAGAGCACAGCAACAGGGGTGCGGAGGGCAAAGCGGGGGGGTTCCGGAGAGCACAGCAACAGGGGTGCGGAGGGCAAAGCGGAGAGATTCCAGCACAGAGGATTGGTGCCGACCAGCACTCACCAGCCCGAGAGGCTTGTCTGCTCACCTGCCGGGCTGAGTGGGGGCTGGGAGCTGAGGCTCTGGCTTCGCTGGATCCCAGGGAGAGAACTGGAGTTGGCTGTGTGAACACAACCTGAAGAGGGCTAGTGTGCCACAGCTAGCCGGGAGGGAGTCCGGGAAAAGTCTGAAGCTGCCGAAGAGAAAAGAGACTTTCTCTTGCCTCTTTGTTTCCTGGTGTGCGAGGAGAGGGGATTAAGAGCGCCGCTTAAAGGAGCTCCAGAGACGGGCGCAACCCGCGGCTAACAGCATGGACCCCAGAGACAGGCATGAGATGCTAAGGCTGCTGCTGCAGCCACCAAGAAGCCTGTGTGCAAGCACAGGTCACTATCCACACCTCCCCTCCCGGAAGCCCGCCACTGCCAGGGTCCCGTGATCCAGGGACAACTTCCCCGGGAGAACGCACGGCATGCCTCAGGCTGGTGCAACGTCACGTTGGCCTCTGCTGCTGCAGGCTCACCCCGCATTCAGTACCCCTCCCTCCCCTCGGCCTGAGTGAGCCAGAGCCCCCGAATCAGCTGCTCCTTTAACCCCATCCTGTCTGAACGAAGAACAGACGTCCTCAGGCAACCTACACGCAGAGGCGGGTCCAAATCCAAAGCTGAACCCCGGGAGCTGTGCGAACAAAGAAGAGAAAGGGAGATTTCTCCCAGCAGCCTTAGTGGCAGCGGATTAAATCTCCACCATCAACTTGATGTACACTGCATCTGTGGAATACCTGAATAGACAAATAATCATCCCAAATTGAGGAGGTGGACTTTGGGAGCAATGATATATATATTCTTTTGCCTTTTTCTCTTTTTGTGAGTGTGTATGTGTATGCTTCTGTGTGTGATTTTGTCTGTATAGCTTTGCTTTTACCATTTGTCCTAGGGTTCTGTCTGTACGTTTTTTTTAAAAATTTTTTTCTTAATAATTTTTTTTTATTTTAATTACTTTATTTTATTTTACTTTATTTTATCTTCCGTCCGTTTTTTGGTGTTTTTTTTTTTTTTTACTTAAAAAATTTTTTTTCTTAATAATTATTTATTTTAATTATTTTATTTTATCTTACTTTATTTTATCCTCTTTCTTGCTTTCTACATTTTCTCCCTTTTATTCTGAGCCGTGTGGATGAAAGGCTGTTGGTGCTGCAGCCAGGAGTCAGTGCTGTGCCTCTGAGGTGGGAGAGCCAACTTCAGGACACTGGTCCACAAGAGACCTCCCAGCTCCACGTAATATCAAATGGCGAAAATCTCCTAGAGATCTCCATCTCAACTCCAAGACCCAGGTCCACTCAACAACCAGCAAGCTAGTGTGTAGGACATCCTTGGCCAAACAACTAGCAAGACAGGAACACAACCTCATCCATTAGCACAGAGGCTGCCTAAAATCATAATAAGGCCACAGACACCCCAAAACACACCACCAGATGTGGACCTGCCCACGAGAAAGACAAGATCCAGCCTCATCCACCAAAACACAGGCACTAGTCCCCTCCACTAGGAAGCCTACACAACCCACTAAACCAACCGAAGCCACTGGGGACAGACACCAAAAACAACGGGAACTATGAACCTGCAGCCTGCTAAAAGGAGACCCCAAACACAGTAAGTTAAGCAAAATGAGAAGACAGAGAAACACACAGCAGATGAAGAAGCAAGGCAAAAACCCACTACACCTAACAAATGAAGAGGAAATAGGCAGTCTACCTGAACAAGTCCAGGAAGCACAGAGAGTCCCATACAGGATAAATCCAAGGAGAAACATGCCAAGACACATATTAATCAAACTATCAAAAATTAAATACAAAGAACAAATATTAAAAGCAGAAAGGGAAAAACAACAAATAACACATAAGGAAATCCCCATAAGATTAACAGCTGATCTTTCAGCAGAAAATCTGCAAGGAAGGGAGTAGCAGGACATATTTAAAGTGATGAAGGAGAAAAACCTACAACTAAGATTACTGTACTCAGCAAGGATCTCATTCAGATTTGATGGATAAATTAAAAGCTTTACAGACAAGCAAAAGCTAAGAGAATTCAGCACCACCAAACCAGCTTTACAGCAAATGCTAAAGGAACTTCTCTAGGCAGGAAACACAAAAGAAGGGAAACACCTACAATAATAAACCCAAAACAATTAAGAAAATGGTAATAGGACCATACATATTGATAATTACCTTAAATGTAAATGGATTAAATGCTCCAACCAAAAGACACAGACTGTCTGAATGGATACAAAAACAAGACCTGTATATATGCTGTCTACAAGAGACCCACTTCAGACCTAAGGACACATACAGACTGAAAGTGAGGGGATGGAAAAAGATATTCCATGCAAATGGAAATCAGAAGAAAGCTGGAGTAGCAATTCTCATATCAGACAAAATAGACTTTAAAGTAAAAACTATTACAAGAGACAAAGAAGGACACTACATAATGATCAAGGGATCGATCCATGAAGAAGATATAACAATTGTAAATATTTATGCACCCAACATAGGAACACCTCAATACATAAGGCAAATACCAACAGCCATAAAAGGGGAAATCGACAGTAACACAATCATAGTAGGGGACTTTAACACCCCACTTTCACCAATGGACAGATCATCCAAAATGAAAATAAATAAGGAAACACAAGCTTTAAATAATACATTAAACACGATGGACTTAATTGATATTTATAGGACATTCCATCCAAAAACAACAGAATACACATTCTTCTCAAGTGCTCACAGAACATTCTCCAGGATACATCATATCTTGAGTCACAAATCCATTCTCCAGGATAGATCATATCTTGAGTCACAGATCAAGCCTTGGTAAATTTAAGAAAATTGAAATCATATCAAGTATCTTTTCTGACCACAATGCTATGAGACTAGATATCAATTACAGGAAAAAAATCTGTAATAAATACAAACATGTGGAGGCTAAGGAACACACTACTTAATAACCAAGAGATCACTGAAGAAATCAAAGAGGAAATCAAAAAATACCCAGAAACAAATGACAATGAAAACACAATGACCCAAAACCTATGGGATGCAGCAAAAGCCGTTCTAAGAGGGAAGTTAATAGCAATACAATCCTACCTTAAGAAACAAGAAACATCTCAAATAAACAACCTAACCTTACACCTAAAGCAGTTAGAGAGAGAAGAACAAAAAAACCCCCATAGTTAGCAGAAGGAAAGAAATCATAAAGATCAGATCAGAAATAAATGAAAAAGAAATGAAGGAAAGAATAGCAAAGATCAATAAAACTAAA
>NC_041232.1:30061904-30062465 GCF_002837175.3 Physeter macrocephalus
ACAGACCAATCACAAGCACTGAAATTGAGATTGTGATTAAAAATCTTCTTCCAAAAAACAAAAGCCCAGGACCAGATGGCTTCACAGGAGAATTCTATCAAACATTTAGAGAAGAGCTAACACCTATCCTTCTCAAACTCTTCCACAATATAGCAGAGGGAGGAATACTCTCAAACTCATTCTATGAGGCCACCATCAGCCTGATACC
Source organism: Physeter macrocephalus (assembly GCF_002837175.3). Lineage (NCBI taxonomy): Eukaryota > Metazoa > Chordata > Mammalia > Artiodactyla > Physeteridae > Physeter > Physeter macrocephalus. Next base: position 30,062,113 of record NC_041232.1, read on the forward strand.
CAAACCAGACAAAGATGTCACAAAGAACATGATACTATACATAAGAGAATCCTAAGATGCTACCAGAAAACTACTAGAGCTAATCAATGAATTTGGTAAAGTAGCAGGATACAAAATTAATGCACAGAAATCTCTTGCATCGCTATACATTAATGATGAAAAATCTGAAAGTGAAATTTACCATTTACCACTGCAACAAAAAGAATAAAATATCTAGGAATAAACCTACCTAAGGAGACAAAAGAACTGTATGCAGAAAATTATAAGACACTGATGAAAGAAATTAAAGATGATACAAGTAGATGGAGAGATATACCATGTTCTTGGATTGGAAGAATCAACATTGTGAAAAT